>NC_137787.1:148038216-148076765 GCF_963383645.1 Muscardinus avellanarius | reverse complement strand
AAAATAGGATCTTTGTCATTTCAAGAATGTTTATTTTAGTTGTAACCAAGACTGGTTCATTAACACTCCAGACAAACATATGCTATTTTAGGGGGGAAGGAGGCGGGGGGGGGAGAGAGGAGAGAGAGAGAGAGAGAGAGAGAGAGAGAGAGAGAGAGAGAGAGAGAGAGAGAGAGATACAACCTGGAAAGCATATCAGGCATCTGTTTACCACAGAACTCAGCTTGTTATATCAGCATCTCATGTTTAAAACAGTGGTGAGTTTGGTCTGCTCTTCAGCCCTGACTTTAGCACTCGTGACCTTAACCAGTACTCAACAAGAGGCAAAGGTGAGGACTTGTCCAGTGGCTACAGCACAGAGGACCAGGTCAATATTCAGCCTTATTATTGGTGTTTGGCATGGCAAGGTGGCAAGGCTCCTTGGCAGATGAAGCTGCAAATTTTCAATCTCAGGTGCTGGCAGTTAAAGTCCGTAGGTTGCTAAGGACTCAAGTTGGTTGTCAAGGCAATACAGCAGAGCAGTAGACATTGCACCTGCGTATTGTGCATTATGCCTGGGCTTTGCATCTTGTTCCTAGTGCCTGTGTGTGACACCTGCTATCCCGGGCATGTTGTGCCATGTCCGTGTGTGCTACAAGAGTTGCACTTGCACACTGCACACCATGAATGAGACACACCCAGGTGTGTGTGGGGGAATTAAAGTGCCTCTTTGGTTTGAATGGAGACCCTTTTAAAAAATATGTGCTCCACACCACAGTTACTAAGGTATTTTTGCGATGTGAAGGGACATCACAATCAACAGATGGTCAACTGCCAGCTTTTACAAGGTTCTGTTCCCGACCCCCTAGAGCTGTACTTGGAAGTCTCCAGATATTTTCTGAACTGGAAGAAAATAACTCCATCTTCCTTTCTGACTTGTCCTTTTCTCTAAGTCATCCTCTCCTGCAGCCTTCTTGGATTCCAGGACAGCAGGAATCCAACCAATACACATTCTGTGATAAGAGTCAAAACTACCCCTAGACCTAGCAACCTTCTTATTGCTGATAATAATCTTACCCAACCCTTTTTGTTCCTTCCTCTAAGAGAGGGCTGAGTATGGTTGGTCCCCCTGGTCCTTTCCAGTACAGCATTACTAAATAAATTCTTTCCTTACTGCACCATTACTTTTTTCATTTGATTTTTAGGGCAAGTGGCCAAACCTGGTCTGTTGGGAATCTTCCAAAATCAGACCATCCTCTGGCCTAGAAATACGGTAACATATGAAACAGAAGTTATTGGGGAGGCTGAGTGTTAAGAGCAAGAGGTGGAAAATAAATGAAACCAATGAAGTATTGGGGAGAAAATATAATTTGTCCTCAGCCTTCCTAATTTTGTAGCAAAGATAGACCAAAGTAACAGAAGGTAGAATGACTACCCCAGTACAACTAACTAACTAACTAACTAACTAAATAAATAAATAAATAAAATACGGTTAGGGTATAGCTCAGAGGTAGAATGACTCTGGGTTCAATACCCACTGCCCCCCCAAAAAAAAAAGAAGAAAGAGAAAAGAAAAAACAAGCAATTTTACTAATGCATCTCTGGCACATCATGCAGAAGAAACCTCTGTAACTCAAAGCAGTGGATTGAATCCCTAATTCATATAACATCTTAAAACAAAAAAAATTTTTAAAGAAGTGACAAGACAAAGGAAAACAAGTTTAGGTTTTCAGATGTGGGAAACTATAGAAAAGTAAGATATATGGAAGTAAACTAATGCAGGAAAGCATGCTTACCTGATTATTCTGGTGTGTCTCTGAGCTGCTAAGATTTCTCTCAAGTAGAAGAGAATTTATATACTGTTTTTAGGTGGAAATAGGGGAAGAGATTGAAAGTGTTCTTCCTCCATTTGCTGCTTCTTAATTATTTTAAATTAAAGAATGTTTATGTCTCCTTCAGAGGATTGTTGGATTATAGCCATATACCTAGACCTAGGGAGGAGGACAAACTGATATCACAAGGAGGGTTAATTATGGAATTCAGAATCCTGAAATTCCAATTGGCAGTTTTAATTTGATTTAAGATAATTAGGAGTTTGTAAAAGTTTCTGAGAAAGAGTCAGACATTATAGAATAGAGCCAAGATAAGTAGAAGAGAGAAGAGACACCTCCTTCGGGGTCGTTCAGTGGAGACTTTGGGTCCCAGCTCTTCCATGGAGCCTGCTCTGAGCCTCATCCTTTCTCTGAACATTTGTAGCACTTACAGGTTATATCATTAACCACTAATGTGGCTGTGTAAATGTGAAACCAATGTTTGGGGCCATGGTTAACACAAATGTCAGGAAACTTCATGATTTTTACCAGCCAGTAAGTGTTTTCTAGAGGAAAAGAGAGGCTATGCAATTTTTTTAAGGGTAGGAAAGAAATCTATAGATGAGCACCAGGATCAGCTTGTTGCTTTGGATTAAAATGTACACATCACAGGGAAAACTACCCAGCAGTGCAGTGTGAGTGTTGATGGAAAATTATAATGTTGGTATTTACTTTGCTCCACAGTAGTATTTTTTTAAGTTGAGATGAGGCCACATTTTTCCTTTTCTTTTATTTTCTAATTTCTGCTGCCTGAGAATAGACACACGTCAGGACCAAGACACTTTTTTCCTCTCAGCTTCAGTCTCATTTATGATATTATTAAAGTAAATTATTCTGGGAAAGGAGGTTAGACTCTGTGAGCCTGCATGAGACACTACAGTAGTATAGGATGTGGAAGAGCAGAAGAAATGTCCCACAGGGGAGAGGAGATGGCAACACTCCAGAAGGTCTACCTAAGATCCTCTCCCCTCCTTCTGAAGGTTGTTTGGGTCTCAAACAGTTCTGATTGAAATATAAATGACCAATAAAATACAGAAAAGCACTCAACCTTATCAAGGAGCCAATAAATGTAAATTAAACCATGTTGAATTATTTTTTGCAAGGTTTTAAATGAGAGGGATATAATGAGAATGTTTTCTCTATGATCACACTTTTTCTGATCTGAAATTTTAACTCAGTGTTTAGCTGTCTAAGTATAGCCTGTAATTTGGAGTACAGATTTTTAACATGCTGAAAATTACAAATACTTCAGTTTTGAAAAGTGGCACCATATATTAAAACACCAAAATTTGGCACAATAACTGCTTTACTAGACTTAGGTGAAGTTAGGTACACCTGAATTTACGACTCCTAGATGATGCCCTATTAGCCATGATAATGGCCACGCCCACCTAGTACCAGTTTTTATACTGTTTACCCCCATTATCTCTGATTTTCAAAGTAACACCGAAAGTCAACTATTTTACTTTGTCTTTTTTCCCAGAGGAAGAAATTAAAATGTAGAGGAATTAAGGTTAGTAACATAAAATTCTAATATTTGACTGCTTCTAACCTACAGATAAGGAAATCTCTTATCACAGATGACTCAACCTGATAACGTGTCCTAGGTCACACAGTTGGCTAGTGATGGAGTAGAAATTATCCAAGATATCTTACTCCAAAGCCCTGGGCCTTAAACCCAGGTAAATCTGCCTACATTTATCTGAAAGAGATAGTGAGCCTAGAATCAAGATTAGCAGGAAGCTGATAAGACATTGAAAGCCAATAATATCAGGGCAGTTGAAGTCTAAGAAGGTATATTATTCTGATTTTCATTTCTAAAACTAAAGAACTGAGGCTGGGAAACATGCAAAAGAGGAGCTTATTTGCCTCGTAGTTTTGGAGGCTAAAAATCCAAACAGCCTTCAGCTCTGATTAGGTAATTCCTGACTTCATGACTTCATGGTGAATGGCACCATGACAGGAGTGACTGTGTGATGATCTCCCAAAAGGCAGGAAGTCAGAGCACAGAGAGGAGTTCGATTATCACAACTTTCTTTTTTTTGTTTGTTTGGTTTTTTTGCAGTACTGGAGATGGAATCTAGGGACATTCTACCTCCGAGCCACACTCCCCAGCCTTATTTTTTATTCTTTATTTTGAAATAGGGTCTCATTGAGTTTCAAAGGGACACACTAAGTAGTTGAGGCTGTTTGAAACTCCAATCCTCCTGTCTCAGCCTCCCAGGTGTTGGGATTACAAGCGTACACAACCATGCCCAGCCACCACAACTTTCTGTTGTGAGAACTGACTCAGAGTCTCAGGAGAACTACCTCAATCCCTTCTGAGGGCAGTATTACCAGTGACCTAATGAGATCCTATTTGGCCCTACTCCTTAAAGGTCCCAGCTCTCTTCAACATTACCCACCCTGGAGACTGAGCTTCCAACACATAAGCCCTTGGGGAACATACTCAAACCACATACAAAACAGCAGAAGACTATGTGATTCATTTTTGTATTTGCCTTCATATTTCTAAAAGTGACTTCTCTGAATATCATTTTCTATTCAATAAATAAAGTCATGATGGCCATCTTGTAGGATGTTTGGGGAAAGACAAAAGAACTAAGTGGACAAGGGCCAATCAATATTTTTAGTGAAGAACATCCAAGCACTAGGCAATGTTCAAAACACAGTGTAGGATAGAACACTGGACCAGGTCTGTGTTAAGTTTCAGCAGGAGGAAGAAGCAGCCATTTTCCATTTCTAGGTTGTTTGCTTCTTCAGAGCTGGGAGATGTATGATGATTCAAGTGTTCTCACTTTTTCTGATAAGCCAGCTTGTTGTTAACACGAGTCAGATGAAATTGAAGGTCCAGCATCCAAAGGTCAAACACTGGCTTGTTGTCACTGAAAAAAAAACCCGGGCACTTGCTTTCCCAGCCATTGTTAGTAAGAGCAGGTTCAAAGAAGTGATTCAGCAAAAAGGTCTTTTGTTCTTCCCAGGGTGCATGCAGCCAAACTGCAGATGAAAACGACAACAATTTATTTTGAATTTTGCTCTTTAATTATGATGGATTTTCTAAGCAAATGATTCTGATTCCAACAGCTGCTGGGTATGCGGTATGTACCTGGATAAATCAATCCTTCTGCTACCTCCACAGCAGTGAATAATATGTCTTAGTTAGTGCAGTAAGGATTCCTGCATTCAAGATGCAGAGCACTGGGCATGACATGCATGTGATTGCAAATATTCAAATAAAATATAGGATCTTTCAAAGACAGAGTAATAAATCATGTAGCAGGCAGGCACCTTCCCATTTGCATGGATTTAAGTTGATTTGAAAGAAAAAAGAAGCCAACTCGAGGCTAGTACAATACAAAAGCCAACTCAGGATGTCTATTACTATTCTTGACCATGTGGCACCTGGGCTGGTGTTGCAAAAATTTGAATTCAGGAGACTGTCTAAAGAACAACCTAGTGAGAAGCAGGTCACAGAGCATGCATCCCCAGGTTTAATCTGCCTGGCCCTGGGTGAGAAGAACATGAGCCTGAAAAAGTCTTCAGGTGAAAAGAGAAGTGGAGAAGTCCTGTCTTTTTTCCTCAAAATAATATCTTGGAGTGTAAGGAGAGGTAGCAATTATTTTATAGAGGAAGCAATAAAACAATGCTCAAGGGAATAAAAGAAAGATCAAGAAATCTGAAAAAGGAGGTACAAATTTTATTTTTAACTTTTAAGCACTTTTTATTTTATTTTTCAATTAATAAATAGAAGTTGTATATATTTATATAACATGACATTTTGATATATGTGAAATTGTTAAACTGTGGAATGGTTAAAATCAAGCTAATTAACATATGCATTGTTTCACATACTGTGTTAGCTTTCTACTATGATAAATACCTGAAATGTTCAAGTTATAAAGAGAAAATGTTTATTGGGGCTCATGTATTTGTAGGTTTCATTCCACAGTTGTTGGCTCTGTTGCTTTTGGGTCTATGGTGAGATAACACATTGTGGTGGGAGTATGTAGTGGAGTAAAGCCCCCCACTTCATAGTTGGAAGCAAAAAAGAAGAAAAAGAAGGAGCTGGGGCCTCCTTATCCCCTTAGAGAGGCTCCCAGTGACCTAAGACCTCCTACTAGGCCCCATTTCTTAAAGGCCATAATCTCCCAAAAGTCCCACTTTGCGGAACAAGTGTTTAATACTAAGGCCTTTGTGGGTCATTTCAGATTCAAACTATAACATATATTGAGTTACTTGTAATGGGAACGTTTAAAATATACTCTGAGCATTTTAAAATATATACTACATTGTTATTAACCATAAGTTTTATGCTTAAAATAGATTTCTCTTAGACTTTTTCCTCCTGACATTTTGTAGACTTTGACCAGCATTGCTGCTATCTTCTCTCTCCAAGACAGTGGTGATGAAACTAAGATGAGTCTAATGAGCCTAAAAGGAAAGCCTGCATGGCAGAGTGAAGCCAACTGGTCACCAGATGAGAAAAGTTCTTATTTATTCATTTATTTCAAATCCCTTCTTATTTAACACTTGGAGTTTTAGAAATCTAGTGATTTATCTACTGATTTCTTGAAGGCCTGTTGCCTATGAATAAAAGAATTTTCTTCTTTGGAAAATCAAAGTTTTTCACCTTTCTCTGACAACTTCCCTGTTATGTCACAGCAAAAGGTGGGTTACATGCACATGGGACCTGTATTTCAAATCTAAAGATTCTGATATCAAGGCAAAAAATGAAGAAATATGAAAAATAACTGACCATGGGAATCAATGTATAGATGTTAAGTCTTTGGACATTTCTGTGAGACTGATTCAGATGGTAGTAAGCTTGCAAAACAGTGTTTGTGTGGGTATGAAGAGTAAAATAATTTGTCTTTCTTTGGAAATCTCTTGTTTTAAGATCTGGATGTATAAAGTGGCTGTCATAGCTTTACCTTTTCGGCTCCTTCTTGGTGACTGAACAATGTCAAAATGCATTCTCTCATGGGATGTCATGAAATTTCTTCATGGCAGAAATGAAAGAACTCAAAGAGGTACCTACTTACAACAAGAAGTCATAATTGCCTATTTTTTATTTCATTCCACTTCAATCGGATGGCTTCTGGCAGTCAGGTCTAAAAGGTAGGCCTAGTAACTGGTGTCTTTCCCCATCCAACACAAATAGAGAATCAAAACCCATCATGTCCATAACCAAAACATCATGAGCCAATGGTATGTTGATATCACCTTTGTACAGTTAGCTCTGTTAGACTGTGCCTAGGACCTGTCCCTCACTAATCACAGCCAAGCAGACCTGTGCACACAAAGAGATGATTTTTGGATGCTATAGACAGCATGTGTCAATCTAGATTTGGTGTGCATTTGCAGGCCAGTGGCTCATCAAGAGATTCTAGTTGCATCTCTGCGGGATATTTTTTTTCTTTCTTTCTTTTCTTTTTTTTTTTTTTTGTGGCACTGGGGATGGAACTCAGGGGCATCTATCTCTGACCTATAACCCCAGCCCTATTTTTTATTCTTTATTTTGAAACAAGGTCTCACTAAGTTGTGGAAGGCCTCACTAAGTAGCTGAGGCTGGCCATGAACAACGACCCTCTTGTTTCAGCCTCCCAAGTACTGGGATGGATTTTCCATTTTATAAGTGGACTTGGAGAATTCATTCACTGGGCTTTAGTTTCCACAGATATTAGAGGAGTTGAAATTTCTGAAATGTAAGTGCACTAAAGCGCTTATAGCAAACCTAAAAGACTATGATTTATTTGACCAACCATGACTACTATTGGGAAATAATTGATCTAACACTGATTTTATCTTTTGCTCGGTCCAAAATCTGTCCTTAGTAAATACTCACCAACATTTTGCCCCTGAAGGTCCTGGTAGTATAGGCCACGGCAATGCATCTACCACTACCCTGTGGCCCAGATAACTTGAGCTTTCTTCAGAAGTGGGTGAGGCATGCATTCTCATGCTTAATACTCTTTATGCAGTTCCCTTAAAATCCCCCAACCAGGCTGATGTAAGGGAAACAGTATCCTTCCTGGTTGTCTTGTAGAGAAAAATTGGCATAGCAAAAATGCTCATCATTGAAACTGCTGCACAGCTTTCTTCCTTTTATAGCCTTTCTATGTGAAAGTTGAGGCAGGATGTCTAAGAACAGTGAACTTTTATATATGGGAAAGCCTGCCGTATACTGTAGCTGAAGCAGGAAGAGACCCATGTTAGTACTCTGGCAAAAAGGGAAACCAAAGTCACTCCTCTAAGCACTAGGAAGAGATCCGCATCTACACATTATCATTTTAGCAAAGAGCCTGATAATACAAAGTCTCACATTTTCTATTATAATACTTTTTTTCCAGAGACTTTTGAAAGACATAGCCCATTCAACCAAGAACCATACTTTCATCCCAATTTAAAATAATACCAGCAATTCAGAAGCCTTTCAGAGCATCCATAGGCAAGCATTTCAGAAAGATCTCTTATGTACTTAATTCTCTATCTGTGTAACAATCTATACTCCCTTTGTGAATTTATTTTATATTCATTAATTAGTCTCATGTCATTCTTCATGTCCTCTGAGAATGTAATGCTTAGCCAACTAGAAGGGAATAGAAAAAAAGCACAAGATAAACGTGAATAATGATGATGATTACTGAGACATGAACCCAGGACAGAATCTCCTTACTGTACATTGAATTTAAATAGTCTTCACAGGAGTAGGGACATGTAATTCCTTCCAGCAGAGGGATGCTATGATATAAACTGATGTGACAGATGGCCACGCCATAACCCACCCTGATTAGCATTCATTAGCACACCAGGTTGTACCTTGATTAGGCACTGAACACAAGGAGTGCCTGGGAACAGCGTCTCCATTAACCTCATCCACAAAAGAAGCATCCCTTTACCATGGTGCGGGAACTTGGTAGGAAAATGATGTTGTGATGTTTGATCTGAATCCTGTTCCACTAGCAGAAAGGGTTTTAGGCTCAGGATGAGCCAACCTGGACATGTAGATGACTGTCCCTAAAAATAAAACAGGCTTCTGCATGGGCCAAAGGGAAATGTGAGACTTTAGAGACCTGAAAGGGCCTCAGAGAGGACTTAGAAGAGAAGGGGAGAAAAGAAGGTTGTTTCTACCTTTAACCTTGAAGAAAAGTCACTCCCTGATTTTAAGGGAAGAGACCTTTTTGTTTATGTGGCATTTCAACGTACCTATGTTATCTTTACTGTTAACGTGAAAAGCTTTTTACTTGAGCTGAAAAGAAACTAATGGACAGAGAAAAAACAAAGGAAAAAATCAGTGCACAATACCACCTGCTTACCTGGGAAAACAGGAAGTGCCCAAAGAAAATACATGTAAGGTGCTTTGGGCATAATAAATATTTGGCCTATATCATTTTAGCATTGCCTTTAGGGTGATGTTGAAAAAAAGACTTTCTCTCCTAGGACTCTGTGATTATCAATCAAAGGGAAATTGTTTCTGCCACTTCATGATGCCCAGATCCATATCTCTAATTCCAGAACTTTCTTTTGAGATTGGCAGCCATATATCTACAGGTTTGCAGGATACTCATTCAAGTAGGCATCCACATAATTCTGGAGGCTGTGCCATGGGACAGGGAGTATATAAAGTAAAGAATCCAGACAGAGTTTATTGTTGAGTCTGGGAGAGAGATAAGTAAAAAGAAACTCAGAAGCTGGGCATGGTGGAGCACGCTTGTAATCCCAGGATTTGGGAGGCTGAGACCGTAGGATCATGGTTTGTGGACAGCCTCAGCTACTTAGCGAGGCCCTCCGCAACTCAGTGAGACCCTATTTCAAAATAATAAAAAAATTGGGCAGGGCATGTAGCTCGGAGGTCAAATGACTCTGGATTCATTCCCAGACCTGTAAATAAATAAATAAATAAATAATAAAAAGAAACTCAGAGTCAGCATCAGGGAGAGATAATCAGAGCTAGATGGTCACACAGCAAGAGCCCCGTCCTGCCTGATACCAGGGTGGCCAGGGAAGAAATGACACCAGAGAGGGACCTTAGATATGAGGGGTGGCTACTCAAGGAAAGTTCAGGAATTGGAGGCCATGGGAGATGAAGAAGGAGGTAGGGGCTACAGCCTTCTCGAATGCCTGGAGGCAATAAAGATTCGTGAATATGTGATGAAGAACAGTGATGCTCAGCACTGGTGAATATCTAGCAATCCTCAGGCACTCCAAGATTTCTATCTGTCCCTCTTTCTGTGTTCTTTTTGTGAATGGCACTACTGTCTTCCCAGGCACCCAGAGAGGTGACTTGTACATCTTGCTGTTATCCTTCTTAAACGTTTCTTCTTAAAGCCCAATCAATCACACCATTTTTCTAAAAGCATTGCAAACAGCCCAGCACCTCTTCTCCAGTGTCTCACCTCTTGCCTAGATTGCTGTGACCGTCTCCATGCTTATCCTCCTCCTCTTACTGTGTCTGGCCCCAGTCCATGATTTACATCATTACTGATCTCTGCAGAAAATGAAACCTATGAGGTCATTTCCCATCATCTACCCCTTGGTGCCTACTCATGGACCTCACCATTAGCACCTACTCTACCTCAGGGCAAATGGGGTCTGGGATGATTTCACCTCTGCTCCAGCCTCCAGACCTTCTGTTTTCAGCCTTTCCCTGTGCATATCCTCAGACCCCACTGTACAGAGCTGCCTTCAGCGACCAGATCTTGCTAAACTCTGGAATTTTGTGCCTACTATTTCCTAAACTGTCCCTATGCCTCCTGCTTAGTTAATTCTATTCATTCTATGATTCTCAGAGGAGACATCATCATGTCTGCAAAGCCTGCTTTGAAAGCTTCATTCCAGTCCAAGTGGCAGCCCCACACGCTCCCAGCCATTCTCTGCATTCCCCTCGCATAGCACAAGTCACACCACATTTTTATGTTCAGTCTGTCTCATTTGTGTTCCTCAACAGGCTCAAAGTACTTTAGAGGCAGGAATCAATGATTTCCTCTCATACTCATTTGTGTCTGGTCCCCAACCTTTGACTAAACTGTATCTTGCTGTACTTCTCAGAAGATGTTATGTTTCCATGTGGTTTCTGCCCCACTTTGAGACAAGAAATGGTATCAAGGAATTTGCGTTCTTCAGTCCTCAGCTCTGACATAACACCTGCATAGAATAGATGATCAAATAAGCTGGACGTGGTGGCGCATGCTTGTAATCCCAGCATTTGGAAGGCTAAGACAGGAGGATCACGGTTTGTAGACAACTTCAGCTACTATTACTACTTAGTGAGGCCTTTTGCAACTCAGTGAGACCCTGTTTCAAAATAAAGAATAAAAAATAGTGCTGGAGATGTAGCTCGGAGATAGAATGCCCCTGGGTTCCATCCCCAGTACTATAAAAAAAAAGAGAGAGAGAATAGATGCTCAAATAATCAAGTATTTGTTGAATGAATGGGTGACTTTGGCATTTATGCCCTTATTCTGGCTTTGACCTATTACTTCTATAGCATGGTGAACCGAAATTATATATATATATATACATATATGTATATATGTATATATGTATATATGTATATATGTATATATATATATATATATATATATATATATATACAGTTTTCTTTGACATGTGATTTGCTTATAAGCATTCACTGACTTTGTGACATTGGAATGTTATTTAGGCCTCTTTCAGCCTCAGTCTCCCCTTCTGTAAAATTATGGTTATAAATGAATCTATCTCATTAAGTTCCTATGAGGGTTAAACGATTTTACAGGTGCATAATACTTAAGTAATTTCTGGTATATGGAAAATGCCCAGCAAATGTTAGCTATCCTCTTCCTCCTCCTCCTCCTCCTCCTCCTCCTCCTCTTCCTCCTCTTGAATCTCATCAAAATTGCCTCCATTTTATCTTTTCTACCCTTTAAAAATTACACTTTGACACATTATTTTCTCCCCACAAAATCTTCAAGCAATAATTGTCTCAATAATTTTAAGGGTCATTTGACTGTTTCATGTATAGTTCTTAGCATGGCAGTAGATGGCTATTAAATGCTGAACTAGAATGATAATTTAAGATTCATTTTTTAAAATTCTTACATCTTACCAACAGAATGGTAGAAGGCAGGGAGGGAAAAAGGAAGATCTGATGAAAAATACAATTTAAATGAGGCTGTGCCCACATGTGAAGGTATCACTATGGGGGGCTAGTAGGGTGGAAGTTGTGGGGAAACACACCAAGACCTGTGTGCATGCTTGTTTGTATGACTTTGAACCTTACTTCGATGTATAATTGCAATGCATCAATATAAGTATAAAAATACATCTTTATGTATAGGTCATCTTTTCAGATTGCCTGAGTTTTGGAGAAAAAGGTTTATCTTGTCTATTCCCCCACTTCAGTTATGAATGACAGTTATGAGCAGAATAGCAATAGCATTTCTATTTTTATACATGACATCCATCTACCTGCTTTTTGGAATCTGACACCTGAGCCAGACACATTTCATCCTAGATTTAGAGAGGGACTTAAATTGGAAAAAATGTCCTCAGGTTCTTCAAGAAGCAAATACATGGCCATCCATGGAAAATACATTACCATGGAGATGTTAAAAAGCAAATCTAAATGCTCTATTCTAGGTCGGTTGATCAGGTGCAAGTTATACCCTATTTCTAGGCATGGTGGCTTGCATTTACATGGTGCCAATAAAAGGTTTTAATTCCTGGAAATTTACTAATGGTGAAAGCAAGGTCTTACTGGCATTTGGGAGGGTTACTTGTGGACACTGAGTACCATCTGACACAGGTATGGATGCCTGTGTATTTGCATCAAGTTTAGTCATTGTCCAAAAGATGGCACTGTTTGTGTTTCTATCATGCTTAATTGCAAACTTTATACTATCTGGGCACATTAATGAACTAAATTAAGATGGAAAAGAGATATCATCCTCCACACAAATCAAACTGCCACTTTATTATAGGCCTTTTCAAACTCTTCATCTCGTGCCTCAGCAAATGAATATGCCCAAGCTGTTAAATGTAATAACTGTAACGTCAGCAAAACTTTTATCAATTAAATACTTACTTTTTCCACTTTAAAGGTGTTTATGGAATCCAGTTTTGAAATCATCATGATGCAGAAGATGATTGAGACATATTTAACTTTTCAATCTTGAAAGGCTAGATTTTCACATGTAAGTTCTCTTTGAAATGTGATTACGCAGGAAACATATAACTGGTAGTCGCAGGTCACTGACTATTAAGAAGGATTATTCTTAGACATTTCATATGAAGTAAAAGGTGAAAGATCCAAAGTCACTTTATTAAGACAAATATGAAATGAATTCTGCTAACATTATAGACTCCCGAGATATGCTGGGGGTGCTTCTGTGTAGGAGCGGGGCACAATGACAGATGACTTCTTAGGAGTACTTCTGACATTGTAGGCACATATATATTTTTGCCTGTCAAGCATGTCTTTAGAAAATCACCTTCCCCATTCTTAAGTCACTTCCATTCACAGTTCATCTATCAAAACAAGTTAAATGGCAACCCTAAATTCAGGGAGTCAGGGAAGTGCTCCTGGAAGGGGAGGAACACCAAGAGTTCAGCTCGTGAGTACCATTACCTAAATGGTCTGCACAGTCTGGAAGCGGAAGCCAGTGAATGCTTTCGCCAAGTTGGGGGAGGAAGGGATTGTCAGATATGCTAGATATATAAAGTTCGTGACAGAAAACATTCCCATCACACTCATCATGAGGAAATAGCACCTCGTGCACTAATGCACATACCCAGGTGGGCGGGAATGGGTTTTATTCTACTTCCTACAAAGTCACTTACAGCCAAGGCTAGATTAGAGCTTTATAAAGTAGAAAACATTTCTCTTTTATGTAAAAAAAAAAAAAAAACATGACCAGAGAACTAATGTCCTTTCTGATACCAGCAAAAAGAACAGTGTTAAGGCACTTTTATTATGAAAGGTGGCATTTGAAATACATCAATTCTAGCAATGTGAGAGTAGGCTGCTAAGAGTTTTGTAGAAAATAATTCTTAAAGAATCACTAAAGATTTTTCTTATTTCTATTTAATAACAGTTGAAGTTTTCTGAATGTGTTAGAAAGTTTAATTGTACCTCAATGTTCATTTTTCTTTGTATCTTGCTTCTTATGACTTCCTTCCATCTTTATCATACTTTGTAACATCCTCTAAGTGGCTTTTGTATAATAACATATTACAGTTATTTGTTTATATTTTGTATTTCCTGAAGAATCGAGTGTAAGGAAACAAAGGCAGGCCTCGTTGACACAGGGAAACTGCTTGGATGCAGTAGAAGCGTTGGAAAAATGATGAGACTAAATGGGAATCAACGTGTCCCCAAAGGTTCTTGGGGTTGATTGATGTAGTTGAGCATTTGGTTTTCCTCGAGGTTCTGTATCCAGTGAGAACTGTTTGATGCCTTCTACACTGTACTTCAGGTGCTCATTAGAAAGAGAATTTGGTCATGTGGTTTACCTGCCTTTTAGGTAAGAAAATGAATGCATAATAAATCTTAATGCATTTAAATACAGTAAAAAAGTTGAACACTTTGGAGTTGGACACAGTTGCATCTGAATCCTAGTTGCTATTTGTTTGTTGTGGGCCCATGCCCAAGTCATTTAATTACCCTGACCTCTAGTTTCTTCCTTTATAAAATAATGTTCATCTGGTACTGTTGGGATCTTAATATCACCCCAAAGCTCATGTGTTGGAGGTTTGGTCCCCAGTTCAGGTACTGTTGAAGGGTGGTGGAAACTTTAGGAAGGAGTGCCATTGAAGACGATATTGACTCTGGGCCATTCTCTCCTTCCTCCCTCTCTTTCTTTCTTTCTTTCTTTCTTTCTTTCTTTCTTTCTTTCTTTCTTTCTTTCTTTCTTTCTTTCTTTCTTTCTTCCCTTGCTTCCAGGCTGCTAGGAGCTGAGCAACTTGGCTCTGCCACAGGCTCCTCAACATGATGTCTGCCTCACTGCAGGCCCAAAGGCAACAGGACAAAGTAACCATGACTAAAACCTCTGAAATCATGAACCAGAACCAAAATAAATCTATCCTTCTTTTAAGTTGTTTATCTTGGTTATTTTGTCACAGCAACAGAAACCTAACACACAGTCTCATAGTATTGTTTTGAGAATCAGACTATTAATTATGTTAGAAACCTGGTATAATCCCTGAATAGAATAAGTAAGTAGGAAATCTTCTCCACTTGTACTTTGGGTTTCACTCCTTTCTGTCCTCTCAGGGCCCTCATTCTAACAATTATCTCTTATTTCCTGCTTTAACAAACTTCATTAGTAATGAGGATGATGATAATGTTGATAAAGAAGATGGTGATGAGAGCTCCCATGTATAAATGTTACACTGAATCAAGTCACAAGCCTGTCCAAAAATTATTAATCATTTTACTAAATATATTAGGAAACTGAAGCTTGGAGAAGCTGTAAGCCATAGTTATGCTAGCTGGAAAAGAGCTGGAATTCACAAGAAAGTCTTTTCTATTAATTCTTTGATATCATACTCAACTAGCTTAAGTTTATCTCAACAATAATTATAGTGTGGACATAAATTCATGGTTTCTTCATCCTATTTTAATTATAAAGTTTGGCCTCACAAAAGTCTCTCTCTCACTCTCTCTCTCTCTCTCTCTCTCTCTCTCTCTCTCTGTGTGTGTGTGTGTGTGTGTGTGTGTGTGTGTGTGTGTATATGTGTGTTACTGAGTATTGAACCCAGGGATGTCCTACCTCTGAGATACACCCACAGCCCTATTTTATTTTTTTGTTTTAAAACAGAGTTTTACTAAGTTGCTGAGGGCCTCACTAAGTTGCAGAGGCTGACCTCAACCCTGTGATCCTCCTTTCTCAGTCTCCCAAGTGCTTTGATTACAGGGGTACAGCAAGCACCATACCAGACCCAAATTGTTAAATGGGGTTCGTAAAATCCTTATGAGATACCAAGCATTGACACATCAGGTTTTCTGCTTGAGATTCTCTTTACAGTGAGGTAATGGGAGGAAGTGCCCTCTGAGGACAACTTCCTACTCATTCAGGATTGACCATAGAATTCCAGTTTCTGGTCCAGCAGGTAAGAAGCTTGGAAGTGGCCACTCCTTCCTAGAAGAAAATAAAACTGAGAAAACCCGAAAGAAAAATCAGCAACTCCTTTTAGATCTATTGTTAGTCAGCTTTTTAACACTGTGGCATAATTCCTGAGATAATCAACTTAATAAGGGAATGGGTTCATCTTGGCTAAGAGTTTCAAAGGTTTCAGTTCATGGCCTCTTTGCTCTGGGCTTGTGGTGACATCGTTAGTTCATCATGGCAGAAGCACAAGGTAGAAGAGGCCTGTTCACCTCACAGCTGTGAGGAAGCAAAGACAGGAAGAGTCCAGGGTCACAATATCTCCTTGACCTAATTTCCTTCTACTAGGCCTCGCCTCTCAGTTTCTACCACCTCTCAGTAGTGCTACAGAATGGGGACCAAACGTTAACACTTCAGGGATATTCAAATTTTGGACTATAATGATCTCTAAGTTCATGGGGACATTTGCTGTACTCAAACTGGAGAGACAGATGAATACAGAGAGTTACGCTTAACAGAGCAGAAACCCAGAAGCCAAAACAGCCACAGGAGTCCATACTGGGCTAGAAAATCCAGAATTATAATTGGTAAGTTACAGAAGGCTTTGTGTAGACAAGAATAAGAGGTAAAATCCCTGGGGGAACCCAGTCACAGGGGCACTCCTGCACCTTTGTGAATTTTACCTTCAGGAGCACCATTCAGCTTTTGTAGTAAATATCAGAGAAAAATTCCTTCATGCTTCCAGCAGGAAGAAGAAGAAAGGAAGTGTTTTGAAATGTATGAGAGAATTTTCTTCTTAACCCTCAGGAAAAAATCTAACCAGAGCCTACTCTGTTGGGGGAAGGGAAACACCAACTCTAATGCATCTATCCATCCTGTCCACTGAAGGGAGTGGGGACTGAGAAGCATTTGGAAAGTACACAGCCTAGAGATACAGGCTTAAAAAAAAAAGACTGAGACTCAATCATAGAACTTTAGAATGCTTTTCCTTCCTCTGCACATTACCACTATATTACTAAAGGCCTACTTATAGCAGATCCTTTTATCTAGTACACTGTGCCTGCCTATCAAAAACAAAAATTACAAG
This sequence comes from Muscardinus avellanarius, assembly GCF_963383645.1. Classification (NCBI taxonomy): domain Eukaryota; kingdom Metazoa; phylum Chordata; class Mammalia; order Rodentia; family Gliridae; genus Muscardinus; species Muscardinus avellanarius. Next base: position 148,059,744 of record NC_137787.1, on the reverse strand, counting down.
GCAAACAAAAAGGCAAAAACACACTTTGAAGAGACAATAAGCAAGATAAATACCCAGAAAAAATACACATAGGCACATCATATTCAAACTACAAAAATTTAAAAATTAAAAATGTCCTGACGGAAGCCAAAAAAGGTGGGGAATCCACCTTATCAATAGATAAGCAAAGGTAAGAATTATATCTGGAGGGGAATTCAAAATGGCGACTGTGGGACACAGCACTTCTCAGTGGCTGAAATAAATAAAGTTCAACTACTGAGAAGGCAGCGTCTTAACCAACAAAATAAATATATATCAGGAACCAAAACAGATCCAGGAACCTTGACCGAAGGAATCCTGAAACCCTGAACTGTGAGATCCCCTGCAAAAAAAAAAAAAAACAAAGTTCAAGCATCGGATCTGCTGCAGACACAGCTGGGCCACTGGCACCAGCATGCGTTGTCAGCCCAAACCACAATCCTTGGACCTGACTGAAACCAGTGTGAAAAATAACCCAAGAGTTTGAAAATGAACATAGAGCTCCAATATCTTAAGCATCGAGCAATAATTGAGCCAGAAGCCCATGTGCTCACCAAAGGCGCGACCACAGTGGCACAGTGAGTCCTCCAGACACCTGGATCAAGGAAGCCAGGTATCTGAGTGTGATCAGAGAAGCTGTGGATCTTAGCGTGCACCCCAGGTCCGGTGCTAACCCTGGGCACCTGTCCCCTGCCCCAGGTCCCAGAGCTATCCTCTTGTGCCCTGCCTGTGCCCCAGGACCTGTGCTAGTTGTCTGTGCCACCTGCACCCCTAGACCCAGCCTAGGTCTAGCCAGCACGCCCTCCCCAAACCCCAGTGCTAACCTTGTGGGCCCTGCCCGCTCCCCAGGATGGCACTAGCTGTGTGTGCCTCACCCATGCCCTGAGACTGGGTGCTAACCTTGGGCCCCTAGCTCATGCCCTGGGTCCAGCAGTAGCCATGTATGCCAGGCCCATGCCCTGGGACCTACCTCTACCCTCCTGCACCCTGCCTGAGCCTGAGATCAGTGCTAGCCTCTGTGCCCCACCTGTGCCCCCAGACCCAGTGCTAGCTGTCTGCACCCGCCCTGCGCCCCGAGACTCGGCACTAGTTTAAAGCACCCAGCCTGTGCCCTGGGTCCGGCACTAGCCCCGGGCACCCTGCCCGAGCCCTGGTCCGGGCACTAGGCGTCTGTGCCCACCCTCTTTCTGGGACCAGCTATAGCCTTGCACCTAGTCTGCACCCTGGGATCCTGCATCAATCTGGTGGAAATTGTGTGTATCCTGGGACCCTACAGCAACCCTTTCCCCAGGGTGCACCTTGGGACCCCATGGGCTAACCCAGTTCAAATTTCCAGAGACACAGGAAAAATTCTCCAGGTGTAACACCTGCACAGGGCCTCAGGGGGTTCCAAGACTACTTTGGACACCCTCCACCCCTGTGGTAGGGAAGCACAGGCCTGAGTCCAGGGTGGAGAGTGCAGAGGAGCTGAATACAGGCTGGAAATACACAGAACCCAGGACTTGTACAGAATTTATTAACAGTGACACCAGATGCCCTGACACCTAAACCCAAAGGTGTCAAAGGCAAGAAAGGGGTCCAAACACCCAGAGAGTGGATTAAGAAGCTGACAATAGAGCAGTAATGAATTCACCGATTCCACGACAGCTCCATCTGCGCACTCAACAACAGTGAGTCAAATTGTGGCCCCTAGAGGAGAAATCCCAGTACTGTACTCCCAGGGACTTGACCCAGTGGGGGAGTGGCGGTGGCAGAGATATCACACCATAGGAGAATGCCCGACCTGGCACCCCCCATGGTCTAAAATAGCCTCGATTGACTCCCAGGGCCTGAGACTCTGCGATACAACCCAGTAAAGGAGTAGTGGTGACTGAGATACTACAGACTCGAGATCCAGAGCACATTAAGTGAAGTCGTAGTGACCCAAGGGAAGAACCCAGAGAAGGCACAAACTTCCGAAATAATGGGAAAGAGGAATAAAAATGGAGCAATGAATGCCCACAACCCCACAACATCAGAACCTGATAAAACAGAAATTCAGAGATTTCTAGAAGATCAAATCAGGAAAATAACTGTAGAAACAATAGAGGTGTTTCGAAAAGAATTCAGAGAGAGCCAAAGAGAGATAAAGGATGCAATTGATGAAGTAAAGGCCTCAATTCAAAGTACAAACAAACGATTAGACCACATGGAGAATAGAATCTCGCTCCTAGAAGATGATCATTCAAAAAATGAATGCATAGTTTCTAATTTAGAAAAAAAAATCCAACAGCAGGAATCTGACATTGAAGAAATATGGGCCCATTTAAAGAGAGCTAACCTAAGAATAATTGGAATAGAGGAGAGAAAAGAAGGTGAAACCAAAGGGATCAACAATCTTTTCAAGGAAGTAATAGCAGAAAATTTTCCAAATGTAGAGCAAGAGGTCAATACACAGGTCCAGGAAACTTAAAGAACTCCCTTTAGACAGGATCAGAGAAGAGGATCCCCATACCACATAATTGTCAAAATGACCAATGTGGAAGCCAAGCAGAGAATCTTAAAGGCAACAAAAACAAAGGGCCAAGTGACATTCAGAGGGAAACCGATTAGAATCACTCCAGACTTCCCAAACCAAGTCATGAGAGCCAGAAGGGTTTGGAGTAACATATTCCAAATGCTGAAATAAAACAAATTCCAGCCAAAAATTTCCTACCGAGCAAAACTTTCTATCAAATTAGATGGGGAAATAAGAAGCTTCCATGACAAACAGCAACTGAAGGAATTTATGTCTTCAAAACCAGCACTAGAGAAAATACTCAAAGAGATTAACTACAAAGAATAATTAGGTAACACACACCAGAACCAGAGAAACAAGATTTTCTATCCAACAGACAACTAAGATTGGTTATCTGTGGAGATTCATTATTTATGTTAGTCTTTCACTTATCTCTAAATTGTATTGTTTGCTTTTATTGATGCTAATTTTTAGGATTTCTAGTTGGAATATTAATATACCTTCAGATATAGCATTTGGAAATATTTTATCCCATTCTATCAGTAACTTTTAAATCTGTTTACATTGTCTTTGGATATACAATATTTTTTTATATTTTAGGGAGTTTATTTACCCTTTTGTTGCCTGTGCCACTGAAATTATATCCAAGAAATCACTGCCAATTTCAATGTTGTGAGGTATTATGACCCAGATTTTCTTCTAAATGTTTATAATATTAAGATTTATATTTAGGTCTTTTATCTATTTTGAGTTAATTTTTGTATATGTGTTAGGTAAGGGTTCAATTTTATTCTTTTTCATGTAATTATTATTTTTCAACAACATTTAGTTAAAAGATTATTATTTCCTCCACCAAATGTTTGTGGAAACCTTGTCAAAAATAACTTGACAATATATGGAAGAATTTATCTCTAGGCTTTTATTTAACTCAAATGGTTTATATATCTGCCTCTGGAACAGTACTACACTGTTTCAATTGTTGTAGCTTTATATGGTTTGAAATCAGAAAATATACATCTTCTAGCTTTGTTCTTCTTCGAGATTGTTTTGGGTATCTAGAGTCCATATTCCATATCAGGATAGATTTTTTCTGAAAAATAAATAAATAAATGTATGATAGTTTCACCTAAAAAAAAAAAGAAAAAAAATCCTCTGGTAAGAAAGAAAGCAAAATAAATATTGAAATGTTATCTTTAAGTCATCAAAAGCTTGGTATCAGACAAATGAAACTGTTATGTAAGATTATCATCGTTAATATTGGATAAATTGCTATAATACTAGATGTCAACCACTAAGCCAAGCATGGAAAGGAGGGATGGGGAGGGAACGGGGTGGGGATCGGGTAGGGTCTAACTGGGCGATGTGTGCATGTATGTCTACAAAAGTATTTTCTTTATACCATTATGATGTATGAATACATTGCACCAATAAAAAATAAATTAAAAAAGAAGCTGACAATAGAGTACAGAGCAAATTAAGAGACACTGGATTATACTCTGAAAGCTGCCACAGCAATCAGACATTCATATATTATATGGACCTGACCCCATATTCGTAAATTAATAGAACTGTTTTTTTTTTTTTTAGTATTTTTGTTTTTTTGTTCTTTCCCCCTTTCTTTCTTTTCCTTTTATTTGTTTTTTTTTAACATATATGTTTGATGGTTTGCTTTGTTTTCTGGTCTCACACAGTCACTACTTCTTTTTATTTTATTTTATTTTATTCTTGTCCTTTTTTCATCTTTCCTACTCTTTTTTTTCCTCTTTTTCTTTTTCCTCTTTTGGTTGGTTTCTTTCTTTGATTATATAATAGTTAGCTTTTGTATCTTGTGTTGATTCTTTGTGTTTGTTTGCTCCTTCCCTCATCCCTCCTACAACTTCCCCACTTGAGCCTATCTACTCTCTTCCCTCAAAACTTTTTCCCGTACTATATCTCCTTGTTTAATATTGAAAGTATTTCATATCTTTATACTTAAATACTCTACTAACTACCAGAGTCCTAGTATTAAATTCTCTCTCATTCTCAACAAGATATTACCTTATTATACTTAAATTCTTACTCAAACTAAACATATCCTCTACCTAACCTGACTCCTGTACCCATCACCCCAGCTTCTCCCCCATCACCCAACCCTCACCATTGGAAAAAGTACTGCTGACCTGCTGACACCTCTAAATTCCTAATAATAAGATTGGATTAGACATAATACTCACAAATGATGGGTAGACATCAGAAAAACAGGCCTGAGAACCTTGAGAATACGAGAACCAAGAATAATGAAGAGACAACAGAAATCACGAATACTGACCTACAAGAAATGCAAGAAAGGGAGTTCAGAATCTTGATCTACAATATGATGAAAGGCTTTAAAACAAGTCTACAGAAAATGAAAGAGGAAATTGAAACACTAAGAAAGAATCAGAATGAGGTCTGGAATGAAATGGTCAATAAATGAAATGAAGACAGCAATAGAAAGAAATTCTGAAAGATTAGATGAAATTGAAAGTAGAATATCACTGTTAGAAGACAGTTCATTCAAAACCATAAACACAGTCAATAGCATACAGAAGTCAGTACAGCAACAAAACCTAAATATCCAGCAACTATGGGACAATATGAAGCATCCTAACTTACGGATAAAAGGCATTGAAGAAGGGATAGAGGTACAGACAAAGGGCATCTGTAATCTCTTAAAGAAATAATTTCAGAGAATTTTCCAAACATAGAAAGAGACTTGGATCTCCACGTTCAGGAGACATACAGAACACCATTAAGACAAGATCAAAGAAGAACGTCCCCACACCATATAATAATCAAAATGACCAACACAGATGTCAAGGAAAGAATCTTAAAAGCAGTGAGAACAAAAGGATGGGTGGCATCTAGAGGCAAAACATAAGAATCACCCCAGATTATACATCCCAAGTCACGAATGCCAGGAGAGATGTTATAATGTGATCCAGACCCTGGAAGAAAACAACTTCAAACCAAAACTGCTTTATCCAGCAAAGCTATTATTCAAAATTGATGGAGAAACAAAAGGGTTTCAAGATAAGCAGACCTTCAAAAAATTCATGAATTCTAAGCCAATAGTAGAGAAAATACTTACAGACATAAACCATAAAGAAGAAAAAAGAAGCAGACTCCAGAACCAGAAAAGAGAAGAAGTTGATCAGCAGGGCACCTAAGTAAAGAAGAAATAATATTCTACAGAAGATAGAACACAAAATGATAGGAAACAAACACCATATTTCAATAATAACACTGAATGTCAAAGGACTTACCTCTCCAATCAAAAGACAGAGACTGGCAATGTGGATTAAAAAACATAATCCAAATATATGCTGTTTGCAAGTAACTCACCTTACAGCAAAAGACATTCACAGGCTGAAAGTGAAAGGATGGGAAAAGATATACCATGCTAATGGAGACCAAAACCAGGCAGGAGTAGCAACACTGATATCCAACAAAACAAAATTTAAGCTAAAACACATCAGAAGAGACAAAGAAGGGCACTTCATTAAAAGGAACAATCCACCAAGAAGATATAATGAGAGTAAATGTGTATACGCTGAATGTGGGTACAGACACATTTGTAAAACAAACCATCCAGGACATCAGACTTCAAATAGACCCAAATACAATAATAATGGGAGACTTCAATATGCTTCTCACACCACTGGATAGACCTTCAAGGCAAAAGATGAGTAAAGACTATTCAGAACTAATGAAAACTATAAACCAAATGGACTCAATAGACATATACAGAATATTTCAACCAGGACCAACAGAATACACATTCTCAGCAGCTCATGGCACCCTCTCCACAATAGATCACATCCTGGGACACAAAGCAAGCACCACACCAGCAAATTCAAAAGATGTAATATAATTCCCTGCATCTTTTCAGACCATAATGGAATGAAAGTAGAAATCAACAACAGGAAACCCAAAAGAAACTATTTGAATACATGGAGATTGAATGATACACTATTGAATGATGAGTGGGTAAGATCAGAAATTAGGGGAGAAATAAAGAAATTTATGGAATTAAATGAATATAGAGAAACAACTTGCCAAAATCTATGGGACACTTTGAAGGCAGTGTTGAGAGGAAAGTTCATAGCATTGAGTGCCCACATACGAAGAACAGAAAGCCACCAAGCAAACAACTCAAAGACCTAGAAAGACTGCAACAGTCTAATTCCAAAGCCAACAGAAGGCAGGAAATTATTAAAATCAGAGCAGAAATAAATGAAATAGAGAACAAAAAAACAATTCAAAGAATCAACAAAACAAAAAGCTGGTTCTTTGAGAAGATTAATAGGATTGACAAACCCCTGGCCAACCTAATCAAAATAAAGAGAGAATCAACTCAAATTATTAAAATCGGAAATGCAAAAGGAGATATCACCACAGACAGAGGGGAAATTAAAAGGATTATTAGAAACTATTTTGAGAATTTATACTCCAACAGACTGGAAAACATGGAAGAAATTGATAGATTTCTAAGCACATATAACCTACCTAAATGGAACCAAGAGGACATAGCAAGCCTAAACCAACCAATAGCAAACAAAGAAATAGAAACAGCAATCAAAATTCTGCCATCAAAGAAAATCCCAGGCCCTGATGGGTTTCCAGCTGCATTCTACAAAACTTTCAGTAAAGAACTAATACCAATACTTCACAACTTGTTCTGGGAAATTGAAAGAGATGGAATTCTCCATAATTCATTCGATGAGGCCAGTATCACATTAATTCCCAAACCAAATAAAGATACTTCAAGAAAGGAAAATTACAGACCAATATCCTTAATGAACATAGATGCAAAAATTCTAAACAAAATATTAGCTATACACATTCAAAACCATATCAAGAGAACTGTACTCCATGAACAAGTTGGTTTCATCCCAGAAAAGCAAGGCTGGTTCAACATATGCAAATCAATACATGTTATTCAACACATAAATAGAACTAAGAACAAAAACAACATGATCATATCAATAGGTGCTGAAAAATCATTTGACAAAATCCAACACCCATTTATATTAAAAACACTGCAGAAAATTGGAATAGAAGGAACATATTTCAACATCATTAAGGCAATATACATTAAACCCAAAGCCAACATCATATTGAATGGCGAAAAACTGCAAGAATTCCCTTTAAAATCAGGAACAAGACAAGGATGCCCATTATCACCACTTCTTTTCAACATAGTCCTTGAGACTCTTGCCACAGCAATAAGACAAGAGAAGGAAATCAAAGGAATTCAAATAGGAAGAGAGGAATTAAAATTATTCTTATTTGAAGATATGATTCTTTATCTAGAAGATCCAATGAACTCAACCAAAAGACTTCTGGAGCTGATTAACCAATTCAGCAAAGTTTCAGGATACAAAATCAATCTAAAGAAATCAGTTGCTTTGCTTTATGCTAACAATGAATCCACAATGAAAGAAATAAAGAAAACTATTCCATTTACTATAACCTCTAAACCAATAAAATACCTAGGAATAAACCTAACCAAAGATGTAAAAGACCTCTACAGAGAAAACTACAAAACATTAAAGAAAAAAATTGAAGAAGACCTTGGAAGATGGAAAGATCTCCCTTGCTCATGGATAGGCAGAATAAATATCATCAAAATGGCCATTCTGCCAAAAGTGATCTATAGATTCAATGCAATCCCCATTAAAATACCAACAACAATTCTCATAGACCTGGAAAAATCAGTTCTGAATTTTGTATGGAAAAAGAAAAGACCCAGAATAGCCAAAGCATTTCTCAACAACAAGAACCAGGCAGGAGGCATCACAATCCCGGACTTCAAATTATACTATAGAGCAATAGTAATAAAAACAGCATGGTATTGGAACAACAATAGTGGACCAGTGGAACAGAATAGAAGATACAGAAACAAACCCACACATCTATAGTCAACTGATCTTTGACAAAGGGGCCAAACTCATACACTGGAGAAAAGACAGTCTTTTCAACAAATGGTACTGGGAGAACTGTCTATCCATTCATAGAAAGTTGAATCTGAATCCTTACTTCTCACCATGCACAGGAATCAACTCGAGATGGATCAAAGACTTAGAAATAAGACCCGAGATTGTGAAGTTATTAGAGGAGAGCATAGGCTCAACACTACAACATATAGGCACAGGCAGTAACTTTCTCAATCAAACCTCCAAAGCTCAGGAAATTAAAACAAGAATTAACAAGTGGGATAGCATCAAACTAAAAAGATTCTTCTTGTCAAAGGAAACCATCAAGAACCTAAAGAGGAAGCCTACAGAATGGGAGAAGATCTTTACCACTCACCACTCTGATAGGGGGCTAATATCCATAATTTACAAAGAGCTTAAAAGACTCTGCACTAGCAAAACAAACAACCCAATCAAGAAATGAGCACAGAGTCTGAGATACTACTGACTCGAGATCCAGAACACCTTAAGGGAAGTCATAGTGACCCAAGGGAAGAACCCAGAGAAGGCACAAACATCCGAAATCATGGGAAAGAGGAATAATACTGGAGCAATTAATGCCCACAACCCCACAACATCAGAACCCGATAAAACAGAAAATCAGAGATTTCTAGAAGATCAAATCAGGAAAATAACTGTAGAAATAATAGAGGTGCTTCGAAAAGAACTCAGAGAGAGCCAAAAAGAGATAAAGGATGCAATTAATGAAGTAAAGGCCTCAATTCAAAGCACAAACAACCGATTAGAACACATGGAGAACAGAATCTTGCTCTTAGAAGATGAGCAATCCAAAAATGAACTCATAGTTTCTAATCTAGAAAAAAATATCCGACAGCAGGAATCTGATATTGAAGAAATATGGGCCCATTTTAAGAGAGCTAACCTAAGAATAATTGGAATAGAGGAGGGAAAAGAAAGTGAAACCAAAGGGATTAACAATCTCTTCAAAGAAGTAATAGCAGAAAATTTTCCAAACATAGAGCAAGAGGTTGATACACAGGTCCAGGAAACTTATAGAACTCCCTTTAGACAGGATCGGAGAAGAGGATCCCCACGCCACATAATTGTCAAAATGACCAATGTGGAAGCCAAGCAGAGAATCTTAAAGGCAACAAAAACAAAGGGCCAAGTGACATTCAGAGGCAAACCAATTAGAATCACTCCAGACTTCCCAAACCAAGTCATGAGAGCCAGAAGGGCTTGGAGTAACATATTCCCAATTCTGAAAGAAAACAACTTCCAGCCAAAAATTTCCTACCTAGCAAAACTTTCTATCAAATTAGATGGAAAAATAAGAAGCTTCCATGACAGACAGAAACTGAAGGAATTTATGTCTTCAAAACCAGCACTAGAGAAAATACTCAAAGAGATTAACTACAAAGAAGAAATAGGTAACACACACCAGAACCAGAGAAACAAGAGTTTCCATCCAACAGACAATTAAGATTGGTTATCTGTGGAGATTCATTATTTATGTTAGTCTTTTACCTATCTCTAAATGGTATTGTTTGCCTTTATTGTTGTTAATTTTTAGGATTTCTAGTTGGAATATTAATATACCTTCAGATATAGCAATTGGAAATATTTTATCCCATTCTATTAGTAACTGTTAAATCTGTTTACATTGTCTTTGGATATACAATTTTTTATTTTTTATTTTTTAGGGAGTCTGTATACTCCTCTGTTGCCTGTGCCATTGAAATCATAACCAAGAAATCACTGCCAATTTCAATGTTGTGAGGTTTTATGACCCAGATTTTCTCCTAAAAGTTTATAGTCTTAAGATTTATATTTAGGTCTATTATCTATTTTGAGTTAATATTTGTATATGGGATTAGGTAAGGGTCCAATTTTATTCTTTTCCATGTAATTATTATTTTTTAACAATATTTAGTTAAAAGATTATCATTTTCACCACCAAATGTTCGTGGAAACCTTGTCAAAAATAACTTGACAATATAGGGAAGAATTTAGCTCTAGGCTTTTATTTAACTCCAATGGTTTATATATCTGCCTTTAGAAATAGTACTACACTGTTTCAATTATTGTAGCTTTATATGGTTTGAAATCAGAAAATATATATCTTCTAGCTTTGTTCTTTTTCAAGATCGTTTTGGGTACCTAGACTCCATATTCCATATTAGGATAGATTTTTTTCTGAAAAATATATATATAAATATATGATAGTTTCACCTAAAAAATAGAAAAAAATATTCTCTGGTAAGAAAGAAAGCAAAAAGAAATATTAAAATGTTATCTTTAAGTCATCAAAAGCTTGGTATCAGACAAATGAAACTGTTATGTGAGATTATCATTTTTAATTTTAGATAAATTGCCATAATACTAGATGTCAACTACTAAGCCAAGCATGGGAGGGAGGGATAGGGAGAGAATGGGGTGGGGATTGGGTGGGGGCTGACTGGGAAAAGTGTGCATGTATGTCTACAAAAGTATGTATCCTACTATGATGTATGAATACAGTGCACCAATAAAAAAATAAATAAAATAAAAAAATAAAAAAAAAGAAATGAGCAATCTAATTGAATAGACACTTTACAAAAGAGAAGATACAAAGGGCTAATAGATTCATGAAAAGATGTTCTACATCATTAGCCATCAGGGAGATGCAAATCAAAACTATGGTGAGATTCCATCTAACCCCAATCAAATTGGCAAGCATAAAGAAATCAAATAACAACAAATGCTGGTGAGGATGTGGGGAAAGAGGAACTCTTTTACATTGTTTGTGGGAGTGCAAACTAGTTCAGCCACTATGGAGATCTGTGTGGAGATTCCTTAGAAAACTGGGAATAGATCCACCATATGATCCAACTTTACCACTCCTGAGTATTTTTCCAAAGAGGTTGAAAACAGAGAACTACAGCAACATATGCATACCTATGTTCATAACAGCACAATTTGTAATAGCCAAAATATGGAAACAACCTAGGTTTCCATCAACAGATGAATGGTTTGCAAAATTATGGGAAATACACACTATGGAATTCTATTCAGCTATAAAGAAGAACAAAATCATGTCATTTGTAAGAAGATCGAAAGTGCTGGAAAGCATTATGTTAAGTGAGATCAGCCAAACAGAGAAAGAGAAAGGACATATGTTTCCTCTAATATGCCCAAACTAGGGAGCATTGGGGATACCAGAGGGACTCCAGATAATGGAAGGGAAATCTCAACGAAGTTTGAATGTAAAGGTAGGAGAGGAAGGATCCTGAACTTGATTAATGAGGGGCTACTTCCGAATAGGTGTAAAAGTATGAATATAGCAAGGTTACCCTGGGTATTAATTGTTGGGAGGGGGGAAGGAAAAATTGGGGGGAGAGAGCACCAAATACAGATTAAATGTATACCATTTACTTTCAATAAAAAAAAATAAAAAACAAAAGTTCTTAGGAGAGAAAGAAAATGACATAGATCAGAAACTTGAATTTACATAGAGCAAGGAGGCTCATAGAATGTTTATCAATTTCCTTAAATATATGGTCAGGCCTAGTAAAATGTTTGTATTACTTTGAATCTCATTATGATGTTTAATTATATTGCATCAATAAAAGTATAAAAATTATAGAACCATGATCTGAAATGAAGTCAGGAAAAACTTTTTTCAATACTATAAGCAATAGCCTGAAGTCCTGTCCTGCCAGGTCATACTATCTAGCTTTAAACACCCATGAGCTGGTGAGCAAGTAGGTATGATTTCTTAAGGAATGAGGTTTGTTTCCTCTTTGACCCACAAAGTCCCCTCGTTTGTAAAATAGGGTAAAAATACTGCACACATGTGAGGATTAAATTGGATTGTTTAAAAATGTCTAGCTTCTAAGTTCTTTTAGGCACCCAATACGCAGCAGTTAGCCTTCTCAGCTTAGCTCTGTTGTCTTTCAGCGGGCTTCTTTCCTCATGATTTGACTCGCCTTCCTCCCTGGGCAGGATTGGCTCCCATCTTATTACTAAAAGACCTATGAGGTTTTCCACACTTTAAAATTCTTATTTATATGTCAGTCCCTAAGATAACTAGAGAATTACCACATGAACTAGCAGTTCTGCTTCTGAGCTTACACCTCAGGTAATGAAAAGGAAGAGCTTGAACACCCTTGTTCACAGAAGCATTATTTGCAACAGAAAAAAGGCGGAAATAACTCAACCACTCATCAATGAATGCCTGGATAAACCAAACCCCTTATGTATATACAATGGAATAGTATTCACCCTTAAAAAGACCAAGATTCTGACATGTGCTCCAGCATGGATAAACCTAGAAAACATTATGCTAAGTAAAATAAGGCAGACTCAAAATGATAAATATTGTATGATTTCACTTACACACATTCCAGGTATAAGCCAGTTCATAAAGACAGAAAGAAACGTTATGCTTAGCAGGGGATAAGGGGAGGGCAAGCAGGGAGTTATTATAAAAATGGATCCAGAGTTTCTGCTGGAGATGATGAAAAGCTTCTGGAGATGGATAGTGGGGATGGCTGTACAATCATGCGTGTGTACTTAATACCACTGAATCACACACTGGAATATAGTTGCGATGGTAAATTTTGTGTTATATATACTTTGTTGCACACAAAAAAACATTTTCTGTAGGAGAACCTGCTCTGCTGGATTACAGCCAGGACAGGGAGGGAGCCACTGCTCAGAAATTCCATTTTTAATTACCTCTAGAGCCTGCCTGCCCCTCACAGTCTCCACTGGGGCCTGTGTCAGTTAGCCCCTGTCAGATCCTGATTGCCCTGCAGAAGCCGCCTTCCCGGGCTGTAATTGTCTTTTCAGATTACCTCGGTGTGAGGACAGTAATCATTTGCTTGAACCTGATTGTGTCCTCGGCATGACACCAGTGACTGGGCATAATAGAGCATGAATGGAATTCAGCAGACTTGAAATCTGGTCTCCTTGATTGGCTTTTTCCACGTCCCTACCCCCACCCAACTCTCCCTTCTCAGCTACTTTGCTTGCACTTCAGCTTCTATTCCTTCATCAATACCAGCTAACTGTCAGGGTAGAAGTGGCATCTTGGTGCTCATTCGAGTTCTGTATCGATGACATTCATATCAGAGTAAGCCTGTCTATACTGTAGATCAACATGATTTCTGCCCCCCCCTTCCTCATAGCTGCCAGAGCCAATCTTATCACCAAGAATCAAATCTATTCTGTGAACTCATATATCATCATTACCTACAATACCAATTTTGAAATCAAAGCAGACCTGGCAATTTTATTGATGCATGGAGCGGAACAGAGTCCAGGTCACCCTGAATCAGTTGCGCCTCATTTTGCCTTGCTGACAACAAGCACGTCCCTGACAAAATCACCGAAGAAAAGATGACTCGGTGAGTTCTGTGCAGGAGGTAACTTGTCAGTGACAGAGGTGGGATATTTTTATCCTTATAACTCAGTGCTAATGAAATTGGAGAGGGTGAGATCTGACTGCAAGCATACTCCCCGAGGAGCAGGGAGAAGCAGAAAGCACCAGGGTCCACTTGTTTCCATAGACATTTTCCTCAGCAAGGCCATGATTGAATCAGGTGGTCTTACCAAGAGCGGAGGAGTTGGGGACCTGAAGCAATAACCTGGAAGGCCAGGGTTGTGGCTTTTAAGCATGGCCTGTGGATAGCTCCGTGAATCACAATCCGTCACACCTGGATCTCAGTGTTCTCATTTGTAAGGTGGCAAAAAAAAAAAAAAAATCACATTGCATAGCCCTTTGCCAATTTTGCCATTTAGAGGATTAGAGGCTGTCTGTCAAGTGATTTGAGATCTAAGAATAGAAAGACTTATAAAATACAGGCACATCTCAGTCATATTACAGTTGCTAGCAAATATAGGCCTGAGGTGGGGAAAGAAAGATACGCAGCCACGAGAGCTTGCTGTCTGCCTATCTGTAAAGGAGTTCAGTTGGGGGAGGAAAGGAAATGAGAAAGGGGAAAGATGTCAGGTGATTGGGGAGAAATGAAGGAAGGACAGGAGTAAAAACTTCTGATGGGGTTCCCAAGAACACCCTAGGGTTTGCTAATTTACTGGAAACTCTCACAAGATCCACACTCATTAATAGTCATACTCATGGGCGTGGTTTACTACACTCTCTAAATCACACTATGTACTTAAACAAACATATCAAAGTCAATCACTAAGCCAAGTATGGGAAGGAGGGAGGGGGAGGGGAGGGGTGGGGATTGGTAAGGGCTAATGGGGTGATGTAGGCATGCCCACCTAATGTGTCTGTGAAGTGAGAAAGAGCCACAGAAAGAGCGAGTCCCAATATCTCCTTCAAGGGCATGTGCCGAGCAACCTTTTTACCACCAGGCCCTACCTATTAAATGTTCCATCATCTTCCAATAATGCTACATTCTGGGACCAAGCCTTTAGCCTACAGATTTTTGGGGACACTTCTCTAAGCTATAGCAATCACCTTGTACCCATAAATATGTACAGCTATGAGTTGTCAGTGAACAATAATGAGATTCAAATCCCATCTCTTCAATGTGATGGATGGCTATGTGTCCTTAGACAAATCACTTAATCCCCTTTCACATGTGTCCTTATTGATAAAATGACTCTTCAAGGTTGTTATGAGAGGTACAGATAAGGATATAAGGTGTCAGTGCTTGGTGGGTGCTAAATAAAAGGTAATTATTCTTGTGAACTTTTCTATCCTCTTTTTGTGTTAATGGTTACTTTTATTTCTTTGCCTCAGGGATTTTGTTGGTGGTGTTATTAATGAAAACCTCCTTAAGTCATTGTTGACAACTGACAGAATGCAAACATATGAACAAACTGCAGGAGTCTGGGTTAGTCATTGTATAATGATGGCATGAGCACGGGCCTCCCAAATTGTCTGACTGTCCAGCTGCTATGCTCTGAACTATTGCGTGTGGGCTGGGATCACCTTCCTAGGAGCCTCTCCCTAATAAGTACCAGAATGACAGGCCCATTCCCGGGGATGCGATTGGTCCTCTGACAGTTTTGACCCCAATGCCTCCCTGATCTTTCCTTAGAAGTGCACTGTGGTAGGAGGTCTTCTCTCTCAAGCCTCCTTCCTTCCTTCCTCTCTCTCTTTCCCTGGAATCAGGACTGCATTGTGGTCTGACGGTTCGACCAGGCTCCCCTGGATCCATTTTCCCCATTTCCTCTCGCAGATGTATTTTGTAGCAAAGTTCTTCTGTGTCAAATCTCACCTAGCCATCCTCTTCTCAGCAGCTTTAGAATGTGTGACTGACAGAACTCTTCTCTCCTTGTGAGAATGAGCCTTGCCAATTGTGGGCTCATTGGAGAACTAGCACCTCCATCACGCTGTGATCCTAGTCTTCCTTCTGCCACAGCCTGCGGTGCAGTAACTGGAGACACTCTTCCTTACTCTTCCTCGTGGTACCTGGTTGTATTTATAAGGAGGAGGTGGGCCACAATTTGCAGCACCCATCTCGGTTATGAGATTGCCCTAGACAGACAGGAACATTGTAAAGAGGGCCCCTGGTCCTCAGAAGGAGGATTGGGCTATTTAAAAGTTTTGATGTGAGTGTTTTTAAAGACAGCATTTCCTTTCTTTTCACAAACATCTTCCATCAAGGAGGATTCCTCCTTGACTGACTACATTGCATTTTAACACAGATCCCCAGCTGTTTATCTTTTCTCCCTAATCAATAAGGCACCAAGAGCAAATGGGTTGATATCTAAAAACTGAATCAGTGTGAAAACATGGTTGATCGTATTACTACACCTTCAACTCTGTTCAAGGGACTGAAACTAATTGAAACTATTTTAAGAGCCCATGAATTGTAGACTGTTTTGATGTTCTCCATGGGCCACCAGCAAGCATGCAACGGGCCAAGATATCAGCCTGTAGGTGGAGCCTTTGGACAGGGGTAACTGGTAGATGGAAAAAGGCAGAATAAATGCAGCGTAGTGGCCAAATTGTTAGGTGGTGTGGCTCCATTTCCTAGAAGGAAGGATTCGGGTCAGGAAAGCACAGCAGAGCCACAGTAAGGGGCAAAAACACAACACAACACAACACAACAATAACAACAGAAAGCCAGCTATTAGCAGGAGACTCAATAAAATATAAGGCAGAAGGCCAGGTGCTGGAAATCCATTTTGAGGTCTGAGGAGGTGCCAAGGCAGAGAGATTGTACTCCAGGAAAGAGGCCCAGGCCTGACTGCAGGCTTTAGGAACAGGTCAAATTCCTGCAGGCCTATGGAATGGGGCTAGAGAGAGAAAGATCAGAAAAAAAGGGGTTAAGGTTTAAAAAACTCAAGAAATTGTAACATAAGCAAAACATCACTGTAAAAGGCAAAGGAACCCCCTTGCTTCTACAGTGACACCAGCATTTCACTGCCCCAAACATTTCATGGTCTAGCATACAGATTTCCTCCTCCTCGGCCCTCCAGCCCTCTGAACAGGGGCAAGGATGGTTCCTGCAGGGGGCACATGGAGACTGTGTGGTCTCAAATCATGACCCATGCTTCCCTGCAGCTAATTTAGCTCTAGGTGACCCAGTAGCATGACTCTCCTCTCTGTTGGGCCATGCTAGGCTCTCTGGTGTTCCAGACCTAATGCAGGCCTGTTGCCACCACCCCAGGAGCCAATACGTTTCTGCATTGAGTTTTCCCTGGCATCTCAGCCAACTCAGTTGAAAGGAGGGATTTGGGGGATTTGAGAGTGGAGGCGTCACTGTCCCAGTGCCACTAACAGAACACATAGGCCTCTTTCCAGAGCATGTCTATGCTTATCTGTTCATTCTTCTTTCCCCTTAGTAAGGAAGTCAGGGGCGTTTTGCCTTTGCTCTCAGTAGCTCCTGCAATAACAGGCACCATGAAGCCGGGACTCTCCTATTTCCAACCCCTGGCCCACCACCCATTCGTTCACTCTGCCTTGCCACGGAGGAGGCTCCAGGTGTGTAGCCTCTGTTCCTGCAATGACATTCCATTGTCACAGCTTTGCTAACTCTTCCTCCTTTCCGAGAACTTCAATTTTAGCTGCTCATTTGCTTAATTACCTCTATTGCTGATACTCACAAAAAGACTGAAGATGTAACAGATGGTGCTTTGGGATGGATGGATGTTATGGATGCAGAACCGTCAACACACCTATCTCGATCCCATTTTAACTTTCACATTATGTCCCCCCGTGGACTTTTGGCAATGAACTAAGCTGATACATGCTGCTGGCGCCCGGGTGCTCCCTGAGTTTAGTAATTCTTTTTTCCTCTCCTGCTTTCCCCCCTTCCCCCTCTACATTTGGCTTCCCAGTGCTTTTGTAATGATCTCTGTTGCATCTTTAAAAACTATTCCACCTCATTTAAAATGTGGCATAAATGATGGGGTTTTGACAAATTAAGTAATAATAAGAAAACATTTTCAATATTCTGCATTTTTCCATTAAGCTCCAAAAAAAAGCGATTATAGGAGCACCATTCTCTCTCCACAGTTAACGATGTGTTAGCCCAGTTTCATTAAAAACCTCATTATTCAAAGATTTATAACTCAGCTCAAGAAATCTCCTCCAAAGTTGGAAATAGATCTAGTCTCACTTTAGAAACTTACTTTTAAAACATTTGAATTGGGTATTGAATATCCAGTGAGGGTACTAGTTAATAAATGAATGTTTTGGAGTGCTGAAGCTATTTGGGAACGCCCAAATCAGAAGAATGAAACTTAGCAGAGATTATACATGCTATATGAAGGATGAAAAGTAGAGCACAGGCTTGGAAGCCAGGAGACCTGACATTGGTCCTGGTTCTGTTTGACTTTGAGTCACTCTAGGAGCACTCTGGGTTGAAGTTACTCCATTTGTCTAAAGAAGAAAAGCAATAGGATAGGATCTCTAATATAGTTCTAGGTTTAAAAAATATCCATTGAAAGATGGGCATGATGGCGCATACCTATAATCCCAGCATTTTGGAGGCTGAGACAGGAAGATTGAATGTTTGAGACCAGCCTCAGCAATTATATTGAGGCTTTCAGCAACCTAGTGAGATTCTGTTTCAAAACAAAAAATAAAATAGAGCTGGGGGCATAGCTTGGAGGTAGAATTTCTCTGAATTCGGATTGCCAGTATCACCACCACCAGCCCTCCTCTGCCCAAAAAGCAAAACCAAACTAAATAAAATGATATATTTTTTTTATCATCAACAGATTTAATTCCCCCCTAATAGGTACTAGGAGAAGTGGCTGATTCCAGTGCTGGCACAACAAAGGTGAGCCTGAAATATTTTGCTTTGTCAAAAAATAAGAAAAAAAGTACTAAAAAATGATGGTGTTTGAAAAGAGCCTGCCAGAGCCAGCTTAAACTGCTGTTATTGGATAAAGCTGAGACTATTTGGTTATCAACATGATTAAATATGGAAGTAAATTATGAGGGAGATATAGAGGGGGAGAGAGACAGGGGAAAGGATAAAGAAAATGGGTAGAAAGTTAACAATAGTCAACTGGGTAAAGGGTATTTAGATGCTTCTTGTACCATTTTTCTCAGAAATATAAAATTACTGTTAAAGGAAAAAGAAGTGTGTGTGTGTGTGTGTGTGTGTGTGTGTGTGTGTATGTGTGTGTGTAATATGCAGATTTGGAGCTCCCTGGCTTTAGAGTCCAGATAGGAAGATGAAAAAAAAAAAAAACTTAGGTGAAATGTGCAACATAAGGCCAAAAGTTCAATATGCATTAAAATTTCCTATTCAAATGTTAGAACACAAATCTCAAATGTTGGAGTTAGGTCCTGCTGAGCTTTGCTCATTAAATGGGATTCTGAGATGCCGAGATATGTGGGCAGGAAGTAGAAGAACAGCAAAGGGTTTGGGAAGAAGGTTTGAAAGAAAATTGAACAGGCAAAGAAACCGAGGTGACTGTGGGGAGATGGAAATTACTATCAGATATCTGAAGGACTTGAATACTCCATAAATAAGATTTATTTACATTAGCTTTAGGGGGTAAGACCACAGGTAGATTTGACTTCTTAGGAAAAGTTATCTTTGCCTCCTAGATCTTTTCATCAATGAACCACTACCCCACCAAGTAGTGAATTCTCCTAACCCAAAGTTTAGCCTCTATAATAACTGATCAGGAATATGGTCCCCGAAAACTCCAACTGTGGAGGATAATTTGTTTAAATTGGCTTTTCCAATCCATTGGACATATTAGCTTGGAAATCCTTGGCATTATTTCAAAGGATGCTCCAATCCATATTTACCCCAAGTATGATCACTAGGGCCAAGAAGTAGTATATCTTTTTCTTATATTCATTACTATTTTCCAAATATGTGTGGGTGATATATAATTGATAAACAATTTCACTTAATAATTTTTTAGAATTTTATTATCTGTATGCTGCTATGTTTGATTTCAGTTTCCATCAGTGTCCATCCATGCAACTATAGTCATGCGTAAAACCTGTTTTTTCTTTTTTTTTTAGGAATTAAAATATATTCTATAAAGAAGGCTTAAGGAAACAGACAAACTATTTTTCAATGGGAAGAACTAATATTGTAAAGACAGTACTATATTACCAAAATAATTTGTAATTTTAGTGCAATTCTCTTTAAATTTTTAAGTTTTTGTGGCAGGCAGATGCAAGGAGATTTGACGAGCCTATTCCCAAGTTTATTTGCGAGCTTTACTATTCAAGAATGCCCCACCCCTTCAGAAATGTATGAAAGGGTTCTTCTCCTACCCAACAGCAAACTCATTATAGAAGTTTGGTCTTTGAGTAACATGAAAATGGAGCTAAAGAAAACTTAGGATGAATGAAGAGAATCTCAAATCAGACTTATGAAAGAATTCAGCATGCGATCAAGATATAACAGCTGTGTTTTGCAGAGAGACAAAAAAGCAACTTAAGGTATCTTAAACACAGATTCGAAGCAGATATATTCTCACAAAGTCTTTAAGAGGGCTAAGGAGCAATTTCAAAGCGGGTCGTCTGGAATAACTCTTTAAATACTGCAAGAGCCCATTTTAGCTCCTACCAGTAAGAGAGGAAACCAGAAAGCCACCCTGCAACAACAGAGTTTAAGAACCCAGGAATCAGGAATGAGCCATCTCCTCAGCCTCAAAGAATTAACACTGATTATTACAGCAGAAAGGTCACATTTCTAAGGCCTTCGAAAATCTACATGAGCTCATCTACCTGACATAACCTCATTTGTATTGAGAATTCCGGTTGCAAAATCAGTGCCTGATTAGAAAAGAAGGTTGGGGAGAGGACTTGGCTGATGGCATATACCAGAATATCTGCAACAAGAGAAACTAGAAAAAAATTGTCGTCAGGGAAACAATAGTTATTAGTTATTTCCATTTGGAAAAAGGGGCCAGAGCTACTCATACTTAAAAAAGAAATAGCAAGCCATATGCAGTGGCACACACCTATAATCCCAGTACTTGGGAGGTTGAGACAGGAGGACCGCAAGTTTGAGGCCGGCCTCAGCAACTTAGCAATATCTTCAGCAACCTGGCAAGATCCTGTTTCAAAATAAAAAATAAAATGGGCTGGGGGTACATGCCCCTGGGTTCAACCCCTACAGTCATATATATATATGACATATATGTATATGTTTATGTATATATGTATATATGTATATGTGTGTATATATATGTGCTTATAAAATAGTAATTACTGTAATTGAGAGCCTCTGTTCTAGATCAGTTGTTAGCACAGTTTTTCTGGAAAAGGCTAGATAGTTCATTTTTTAGGTTTTGTGACCTACAAAATGGTCTTCATTATAGCTACTCAATTCGGCCACCATACCAGGTAAGGCAGATAAGACATATATTAATAAGTATGGCTATGTACCCGTGAAGATTTGTTTTCAAAAATATATGGTGGGCCACATTTGGTGTATAGGCTATAATCTGCTAACCCTTGGTCTAGAAGATAATCAGGTAAGTACCTTCCTCTGTTAAGATTTCATAAACCTGAAAAAATGTGCTGAAGTCATATTAAGTACTAATCTATTAAAGTTGATTTTCTTGTAATTTCTTAGCTTGAAAATAATACAGCAACTTTATTTGACA
>NC_137787.1:147131105-147313016 GCF_963383645.1 Muscardinus avellanarius | reverse complement strand
ACTGTGGGATGCTTTGTTATTGATCTTTCTTTATCTGTATTATTACTTACCTTTCTCTTCTTCTTAGCACAGGGGCATTCTGGATCAGCAGGCCTCCTTCAGGCTGAGCTTACATCAAACGTGCCCATGAGCGGAGGGCTGAGGTTATAAAGGGTAGATTTGTTGCAGAGACAGAGAACAAGGGCTAGCTAATCTATATCTGTTTGTTGCAACTGAACGGGGAATTTCCATTTGCCAGAAAAGCCAGAATAGAAATGTTAGCTTGGGCATTCATGCCCTTATCCAATTATGCTTTCCTGACTGTAACAAAAATAGATCTTCCCATTTCTTTTTCAAATGCATTTGGTCAGTCAGTCAAAAGAATTTGAAAACCATATCACAAGCATTTAACTTCCTTCTATCACTGAGTGATGGGGTAGAGACAAAGGGAAGTGGATTGTTTTAGCATTAAGGTTTTGTTAAACAAAGCTCAGTGGAACTGAAATAAAACAGAGTAAATTGGGGGGCCGGATTGAGTGTGTGTCAGAGGATTTACCCAGGGCCTTTCCTTTTCTGTATCTTTTCCTATTACATGCTCATTGCTCCCTGTCATTAGCAGGCAATTGGGTCCAAGGTTTGTTAGGTGCTAAGAACACAAAAAGGTACAGACAAGTGTTTGGGCTTCCATTCATCGAGGACAAAGACTTTCAGAGGAAATAAAAGTGAGAATTAAAAGTACTTCCATTTATTTAAAAAAAAATCCTAAGATGAAATGAGAGAGCTAACATTATACCCAGAATCCCATGACTGACACAGAGTGGATTATGAAACCAAAGTTCTATGTGTCAGGAATAAACCCGAAGCCCGGGAGACAGTGTCAGACACACTCTTTGTCAAGTTCTTCTGAGTTTCAGGCCCTCGCCCCTGCCTCCCTCCACACCTGCAGGGCTGGCTGGCCTTGCTCTGGCCTCTCCCGTGGATGTAGACACCACTTCCCTCCTGGATACAGCCCACATCAGTCTGACCAGAAGGTTGGCTCTTAGCTATAAGGCTCACCACCCCAGTTTCCCCTCCTTCTCTACCTCACACTCATGGTTCTTCTGGAACTTTCCAACACAGTCTTTTTGTTTATAGTTCCTCTCTTTTTTGGGTGAATTGCCCTCTGGGTAAAACCCTGCCATTAGCAGGATATTATGGTTGGCCTCCAGGACTCCGGATGGACCACGGAGGAACGAACGGAAGGAAAGGGTACTCGTTTCTCCTGAGTGCTCCGGGTGCTGGGCAGCTGCAAAACTCCCTCATGTCCCACCTGATCTGCACGGCGGCAGTGGGAGTGAGGACAGCTAAAAAAAAATGGAGGAAGTTCGAGTTGAGCATCCAAAGTGGCAGATTCGAGACCCAAATTTAGGTCAGAGCTAGGGAAAAGCTCTTTCTATCTTATCAGAGCTGTCAACAACAGACCAGGAATTGGCTGGATTATGGGGTTTGGCCACCAGAGAGGAGAGAATTGATCTTTAACTGGTAAATACCAGTGTGGCCATATCACTGTTTTAGGCCAGCATCTGCTCCATTTGGTCAGTGCCCAAGACCTACCGGTTGTTAAATATTTGGGTGTCATTGTTGCCCTTATCAAAATGAAATATGTAGCAGATAACAAGTGTTTGACTTCTACTTCTGACAAAGAGAGAGTAACCATGACTGGAAATGCTCTCCCACCTGAAATAACTAAAAAGCCAGATAAAACACATGAAATGCGTTCAACACAAGGCACTGCAAGATAATGATTCCTGCAAGCAGGGAAACAAACAGAGGGAACCATATGACTGCCGCAGCTTACTGCTTGGAGGACTTCCTAGCCATTGCACAGGGAGAAGGAATCCTGGACAGCTGGCAGTTTCCGTGAGTATAGACAAAGAAAGTAATTTGGAGGGGCTATGGCAGCCAGAGTTCACAGGGCTGTTTTTAAGAGAAATAAACACACACACACACACACACACACACACACACACACACACACACAATTTCTAAAGAGAGCTCACCCCAAAAACTGAGCTGAGAACTTATTAGTGCATGTTGTAAAGAAATTATACAAGCTAGAAATAGAAACTATCTAAAATGAAACACACGAAGAAAAACAACAATGACAAAAACATGAACAGTGAGTGCATAAGGAGCTGTGGAACAGCTTCAAGCATCAAAATACATTTGAAATCAAAATCCCAGGAGGAAGATGGTAGGGCCAGAAAAATATCTGAAGAAATAAATGTCTGAAGATTATGAAAATTTGGTGGAAATGGTAGAGCCATAGATCAGAAAATCTCAAGAAATATGAACAGAAGTATAGAAGGTGTATCATAACTATGTTACTTAAAACCAGTGATAAAGTCAAACTTATAATACAACACCATCCTGATAAAAAAAGATATATTACATACATGAGAAAAAAGACAGAAATGAGAGCATATTTCTTGTTAAAAACATGCCAAAGCCAGAGGGCACCAGAATAGCACTTTTATTTTTTATTTTTATTTTTTCTTGTTTTTTGCTTTTTTTTTTTTTTTTTTTTTTTTGGTGGTACTGGGGTTCCTGGAAGCCCTTCTACCTCCAGGCTACACTCCCAGACCTATTTTATATTTTTGAAACAGGGTCTCTTAAACCAGTGTGGCTGGCTACGAACCTGCGCGATCCTCCTGTCTCCGCCTCCCAAGCGCGGGGATTACAAGCGTGCACCACCACACCCGGCTTTGAATAGCACTTTTAAAGAACTGAAAGAAGCCAAGTGTGGTGGCGCATGCCTATAACTTGGGAGCCTGAGACAGGAAGACTGCAGTTTCAAGGACAGGCTCAGAAAGTAGTTAGCCTCTCAGCAACCGAATAAGACCCTGTTTCAAGACAAAAATAATAAGAACTGGGGGTGTAGCTCAGAGGTAGAATGCCCCTGGGTTCAGTATCCAGTATCAGAAAAAAGAAAAAAACAATGATTCCAAGAAAAAAAATCTGGCAACTTGGTTTTCATACCCAGTGAAAATATGTTAAAAATCAAAGCAACAGAAAGACTTTTTCAGACATAATAAACCAAAATAATCCATCACCAGCATATCTTCATTATGAAAAGTATTAAAAGGAATTTCTTTGCAGAGACAAAATATGAACTGCCAGTTTTCATCCACACAAAGAAATAAATAACATGAGAAATAGCAAATAATGTGGTTTATTACAAAAAGTTTTTTCTTATTTTAAACTCTTTAAAAGATAATTGCTTTCAGAAAGCAAAAATAGTAATTTATAATATATGGAAAAGTAAAATGTACAGCAGCAAATAGTACATAGTACAAAAATATAGTTCCTTACTATCATAAGCAAACCAAGGATATAAAATTGATCCTAAAGAAGGCATAGAAAATTTGGAATATAGGAAAGAGTAGACAAATAATTTAGTAAGATTGATTTGGACCCAATCATACTGATGTCCATGTTAAAAACAAAGGTATAAATATTCCAATTAAAAAGCAGAGATAATCAGATTAGATTGAGATATGACCAACTATATGTTGTCTATAAGAAACCAACTTGAAATATGAAATCATGGAGCCGGGTGTGTTGGTCCACGCTTGTAATCCCAGCATCTGGGAGGCTGAGACCAGAGGATTACGGTTTGCAGACAGCCTCAGCTTCTTAGTGAGGCCCTTTGCAACTCAGTGAGACTGGTTTCAAAATAGAGAATAAAAAATAGGGCTGGGGGTGTAGCCTGGATGTAGAATGCCCCTGGGTTCCACCCCCAGTATCACAACAAAAGAAAGAAAATATGAAATCATGGGTTAAAATAAAAGGACTGCAGGGCATGGTGGCACATGGTTGCAATCCCAGCATTTGGGAGGCTGAGAGAGGAGGATCACAGTTCAAGGATAGCCTCAGTTACTTAGGCCCTTTGCAAGTCAGCGAGACCCTGTTTCAAAATAAAGAATAAAACATAGGGCTAGTGGTGTTGCTCAGAGGTAGAATGCCCGTGGGTTCCACCCCCAGTACCACATACACACAGAAAATAAATAAATAAAAGGACTAAAATATATATACCATTATAACATTTACCAAAGAAAGCTGATAAGGGGGGCTAATTAATATCAGGCAAAATAGTTTTCAAACCAAAAATTATTTCTTGGTCATTTCATTATAATAAAGAGGACAATTCATCAAAATACAGTTAACCCAAACATTTATGCATTGAATAACAGAACTTCAAATTATATGCAATAAGAACTAATAGAATAAAAAGGTGAAATAGATAGCTCCATAATAATAGAAATTTCACAGCTCACTCTCAATACATGTTAGAACATGTAGACATAAGGATTTAAAAATTTAAATAACACTTTCAACCAATCCAACCTAAATGACATTTATAGAATACTTTATCCAACAATAGCAAAAATCACATTGTTTTCAAGTAGACGTGGTACATTTACCAAGACCTGCCAAATTCTTGGTATGAACCAAACCTGAATAAAATTATAAAAGCACAAATCATGCAAAATATGTTTTTCGATCACAATGGAATTAAATTAGAAATTGATGGTAGAAAGATAATCTAGAGAATCCCCAAGTAATTGAAAACTAAATAATACATTTCTGAATGACCTACAGGTAAAAAAAAAAAAAAAAAAAAAAAAAAAAAAAAAAAAAACCCAAAAGGAAAATAAAATTAAAACACATTTAAAGAAGTACTTAAAGAAAAATTTATGGCACTAAATATTTATATTAAAAAAAGTCTCAGCCGGGCATGGTGGTGCACGCTTGTAATCCCCGCGCTTGGGAGGCAGAAACAGAAGGATCGTGCAGGTTCGAAGCCAGCCGTACTGGCTTAAGAGACCCTGTTCCCAAAAATAAAAAACTATAAAATAGGTCTGGGAGTGTAGCCCAGAGGTAGAAGGACTTCCAGGAACCCCAGTTCCACAAAAAATAAGGTAAAATAAAATAAAATAGAATAAAAAAGTCTCAAATCATTGACCATGACTTCTAAGAAAACTAGAAAAAGAGTAAATTAATCCTGATATAAGATGAAAAAGGAAATAATAAGGAACAGAAATCAGTGAAATATAAAATAAGAAAAACTACAGAGAAAAATCAATAAAAGCAAATGTTAGTTCTTGTGAAGATTATTGAAATTAATAAACTCCAGCTAGCCTTAGGGAGGAAAAGAGAATATAGGAATTACTGTTATTAGGCATGAGAAGGGTAATATAACTTCAGATTCTATGTATAATAAGTAAAAAGGAATATTATAAAAAAGTTTACATCCACAAATTTGACAACTTAAATAGATTTTTTTAAATATCCAAGTTTCCAAGTTCATTAAAGGAGAGATAATAGATATAGCCCTACATCTATTAAAGAAACTGAATTTTTAGTTACAATTATTTCCACAAAGAAAGTCTAGGCCTAGATTACTTCACTAAGTCAATCTCCCTATTAGAAATTAAATATCAAGAAAATTAAATATAAATAAGTAAATACTTGTTCTATACAGACATTTCCAAAAATTTGAAAAAGGAGCACAATTCCCAATTCACTTTATGATTCTAGCATTATTCTAATGCCAAGGTCAGAACTATATAGACAATCCATCATGAATTTGGGTGCAAGATTTTAAACAATAGTGTAGCATACTGAATTTAATAATCTATATAAAGGATAAAGAATGCAACATTATTTAACATTAAAAAAGTCTATGTAAGCTGGGCATGGTGGCACATGCCTGTAATTCCAGTTTTTGGATGTCTGAGATGGGAGAATCACAGCCTAACATGCTCTGGTAACTTCGTGAGTCCCTGTTTCAAAATAAAGAAATAAAAGTAGGGCTGATGGTATAGCTCACAGGTAACATGCCTCTGTGTTCAATCTCCAGTACCTCATACACACAAATATCAATGTTATTTATAAATGTAGGAGACTAAAAATGATCATCTCAATAGATGAAGAAAAAATATCTGACTAAACACAACAACCATTCTTTTAACAAACTAAAAATTGGAGGAAACTTCCTTACATGATAAAGGCAATGCACTTAGATCCAACAGATATGTACATAATGAATGGTGTTTCCTCATAAGAAATAAGGCAAGAATATCTACTCTTACCATGTCTGTCTGTCTGTTCAACCATCAACCTATATGACAACATGGATGACTTACAGAATAACTACACTGAATGAAAGGAGACATACACTGAGCCCATCTTCTATCGATTCAATTAAATAAACTGCTGGAAAATACAAAATAATTCATAGAGATGGACAGGAGATCAGTAGTTGACTGGGGTATTTGTAGGTGGGAAAAAGTTTGAATAAATGAAAGGGAAAGATTATGAGGAAACAGGAAACTTGGTGTGATCTATAAGCTCATTATTATGATTGTGATGATGAACTTGCAAGTGTAGCTGTATGTTTTGTTCAGCATTCTTACTGCTGTAACTCAAAAATGCCTTACCACACAACTTAGTGAGAAGGAAGAAATGGTGTTGGCAGAAGTGATGATCCAGATTGCCAAGGGGTAAACTGGACTCCACACTGGAGGTGAGAAGTATGGCTGAGGAGCAGGAGATCCCTTAGGGCGTCTCCTAGTATCACCATGTCCTGATATTAGGGTCAATGGAAAACTACAACAACCTAATCCAGGCAGGATGGAAAAAGTCTCAGACCCTCCAGGAATGAAAGTGTGGGTCAGGTAAAGAACCAAGATCTAGTGAAATGCTGGCATAAGGCAGAGAGAGGGAGAGGGAGAGAGCAAGGTCTCTGCTCTCACATCATGGAGGCCAGAGGCAAGAGGAGAGAGCAAGGGGATTCTAAGACACAGGATAATCCACAAAGCCACATACATCTCCATTGACCCGCGTCCTCCAGCCACACCCCACCTGCCTAGGTTACCACCCAGTAAAATCACTGCAGTGGATTTACCCACTGATGAGATTACAACCCTTGTGACTTAATTGTATCAACTCTGAACATTAAGACATGAGCTCTTTGAGGGACAGTCTATATTTAACCATAATGAATTATATAAAAACTTATCAAATTGTTCAATTTAAGTCTTTATAGCTTATTACACATCAATTACACTTCATTGAAGCTATAAGCTATAACAGATGTTTTAGGTCATCTGTACAAATGAAAGCAATGCCACAGTGACCCAAATAAAATCCAGGTAGGGTCTTTGTCTCTACCAGGGAAGGCCCTACAGGAGAGCATGGATCTTGCCATCAGCTTACAGACATCACATGTGTGTGCATAAAGCTTTACCAATAAGAGATACTTAATAGATCTCAATTTAAACAAACTCAGTCAGCTACATGCCAATTCTGTAATCTTAGAAGTCAACAAGAAGCATATTGCAGATTATTGATGAACTGAACAAAATTTGGCATGTAGCATGGTCCCAGACCTCAAAAGGTTTTGAAAACTGCAGCTTATTTGGTAGAGTGAGATTAATTCTCACTTTCAACTCAATCCAGGAGAGAAAATGTCTCCCAAGTAACATAAAAACTTGCAGGGTTTCAGATGTCACTGTATATCTGAATTTACTCTGCCGAAATTCTTCTCCCAACTTGTTAAATTTCAAGACTTTTCCTTGGAGCCATGAGCAGAATGAGAAAAACACAGATGGCTCAACCTCACGGTAATAATGATTCAAGGCAAGCAAACCTTAAACTGTTTATGTTTCAGATTAAAATAGAATCGAGGAGAGAAACATCCTCCTCATTCTGGGCACTAAAATGAATGTGAAGATAAAGACAAAGCCATTTTAGATGTTGTCAATATTGTAATATTATTGTTCTTGGTTTGCAACCCATGGGAAACTCATGCATCCTTCTATTGCTTTCCTTAGAATTGGTCTTTTAAATAAATTCTCCATACTTAATAAATGCAGCCTATTTGTTTATTCCAAGGTGGCAGGCCCCACTATACTCTCCACAAAGGCTTCCCTTGTGGTCTCCTGCTGCCGCCATTTACAGGGCTGCAATTATAGAAAGGGTTCTGGGCAAAACAAGAAATGATATCATTACCATCGATAGGAATTCTCCTAGCACTGTGGAGATTTTTTATTGAGAGAAATACAAAGCCAGTTTGTTGTTAGCAGTACATGGATTTGTTTGGCAATGACTTTGCTCCTTCTGGACACCCCCCTGCAGGTTAATGACACTCAATTCTGAACATCCTTCTTCTCTCCTTCCAGCAGGTGTTTTCACACCTTTCTAAATTAAGTGTCCCAGGATGTAAAGGCTGTCACTCCAGGAAGGCAGAGGAGCAAAATGCATGAGACTGACGGGCTATGGAGCCAGGCTGCTGCAGTCCACTGCCTGGCTGAGACACTCACTAGCAGCACTGAGTCCTAGATTACTTAGCCTCTCTGTGCCTTCATATGCTTATATAAAAAAGAGGTAATAACAGCACCTATTTCATTGGGTGGGAATTAGATAAGATACTAACCACAAGATGTTTGGGGAAATGCCTGGAATATACACAATACATGTAAGCAATGCCTATTATTAATACAGCTCTGCTGGCACAATAGCATTACGGAGCAGGGGTGACAGCAGCGCTTCTGAGCTGCCTCCGCACAGCAAGCACAGTAGGAATACGAAAGAGGAGCTCATCCTCTAACGAGGCAGCAAAACCTCCTGCAAAAGAGAACCAGACAAGACCAGCCTCTCCAGTAACAACAATTATCCTAATACCACAATTACTGAGTACCTTGTGCACACAGTTCATATATAAAGGACACCGTATATACTATCTTAGCAATTTTTGAAACAGCCCCATGAAGGAGATGACAGAATTTCCATATTCTAGATAGGGAATCTGGGACTCAGAAATCATTTGCCTCAGCCCTCATGGTGGGTAACAGTGTTTCTACACAGGACTGCCTGGCTCTCAGCCTCTGGCATCCCCACTGTGCTGTACGGCATTTAAACCCAAAAGGTTGTGGCATGTTTTGAGCCTAGGCATGCAGGAGGAAAACAAGTCTGTCAAAAGGCAGTTCCCACCAGTGCACACTCTTTGAAACCATGGAAAGAAGGAGTGTCTTAAATACTGCTGGGTAAGACAGTTTCCCTGTCGCACCTCAACACAAGAAGAGCATCATTTTTGGGTCATCAACGTGTGGCAGGATA
The DNA here is from genome assembly GCF_963383645.1 of Muscardinus avellanarius. Lineage (NCBI taxonomy): Eukaryota > Metazoa > Chordata > Mammalia > Rodentia > Gliridae > Muscardinus > Muscardinus avellanarius. The sequence continues at coordinate 147,303,875 of NC_137787.1, read as the reverse complement.
ACATACTTGAAATGGAAATCATTTGTTTTTCCTTGGTCCATGTCTGGCGCAGCAATTCAAGTCAAGCTGTTCAAGGTTTTCTTCCTCAAGGAGCATATTCTACAGGAAGCTCAGACAGAAAAGTGTGTGGCCTGGTGGCACCTGGCATCTTTGGAAACACTGTGGCCCACAGACCTAGATGGAAAGGGAGGGTCTCTGATGGGAGCCAAAATGAGTCCATTGCCGTGGACATTTGGAATACTTTATTATTAAAAATACAAAAGTATTGATAAGTAGGAAAAAGTTTTGTCTTGTAATGTTAATAAATTCATCAACTGTCAGAAATTTCTCAAGATTTTTTTTTTTTTTTTGGTATTAGGGATTGAACCCAGAGGCATTTTACCTCCAAGATACACCCCCAGTCTGATTTTATTTATTATTTGGAAACAGGGTCTCACTAGGTTACAAAGAGCTTTGCTAAGTTGCTAAGGCTGGATTTGAACTTGCAATCCTTTTGTGTCAGCCTCCCAAGTACTGATATTACAAGCATGTGCCACCATGCCTGGCTCAAGATTGATTTTGAAAGGCAACAAAGGTTAACTTTTATGTTTACTTATATACAATCCATAAAAATGATAGCTTAAATCAAATTTAAACCATTAATTACTAAAAATGTTTGCAACATATCTGACATATTGTAAAGGATAAAATTTTTAACCTACAAAGAACCAAATAGAAGAGAAGAAAAAAGAGAACTGTTTTAAGAGAAGGTTAAGAAACCAACCAAGATTATATATTTCTTTATAGAAGAAATATACATAGTCAATTAAGATCTAAAAAGTTTCAAATAAAATCAAGATACTTTTTTTTTTGGTGGAGCTGGGGTTCCTGGAAACCCTTCTACCTCTGGGCTACACTCCCAGACACCTATTTTTTATATTTTTATTTGGAAACAGGGTCTCTCAAGCCAGCGAGCTGGCTTCAAACCAGCGTGATCTTCCTGTCTCCGCCTCCCAAGAGCAGGTATTACAAGCATGTGCCACCATGCCCAGCTCAAGATACTTTTGACTCATTTGTGACTGTTTAAAAAGTAATAATAGTAACTTTACCAAGGATTTGAGGAATGGGCCAACAATATGTTTGTCTCAATGAATAATTATAGATTCAAAGAATATTTACTGATATGAGAAAATACCACTGCCTCCACTGGTAAGAGAAAGTGATGAACAACTGTATATCTGATGTAATACCAAGTTTTTAGAATTAAGTATATCTGCTTGTACATTTGTAGACAAAGCAACTGGAAGAAAATATATCCAGATACACATACAGTTATTTCTGAGTCTCTAAATTATAATAAATTTTCTACTTTGCACCTTCATGAATTCAATATATTTATAATAAAATTATAATATCATCACTTTTCTCGGCACATTGAAATTTCTCTAAAACAAAACAAACCCTCTTTGAAATTATAAATTATAATACTATACTATATTAAAGTTATTTTCCCAAACAAATGATGTGTTTAATAGTTGCTTCCCATCCAACATACCTATAAATAAGGAAAAAGTTGGTTGAAAGTAATGTTTACCATGGACTTTTTTTTTTTTTTTTTTTTACCATTTGCTGATTTGGATGTAAAAACGTTTAGCTTTTTGTTTAGACAATTAAAAAATTAGAAATAAGAGTACTCTTTGGTATTAAAAGTTAAATGGCACAAGAATATGGTATCTTATGGATTTCTTCTGGGAAATTAATTTCTAAATGTTACTTTATAAACAGAAATTGTTCCTTAGATGTTCATTTAAAGTGTTCAAAACTGCTGGGCGTGGTGGCACACGCTTGTAATCCCTGCACTTGGGAAGCGGAGACAGGAGGATCACACAGGTTCGAAACCAGCCTCGCTGGCTTAAGAGACCCTGTTTCCAAATAAAAATATAAAATAGGTCTGAGAGTGTATCCCGGAGGTAGAAGGGCTTCCAGGAACCCCAGTACCACCAAAAAAAAAAAAGTTTTCAAAACTGATTTGAACACATTTTAATTTAGTCTTTGAAATAGCCTTTGACATCAGCTTTCAAATCCTACTAATAACTGAATCCAAATATCAAAACTCAATCTAAAAACATTAAATATTAAAAAAAGCTTGCAAAATACCTTTAAAAATGTAATGTTAAAGCCGGGCGTGGTGGCGCACGCCTGTAATCCAAACATTTGGGAGGCTGAGACAGGAGGACTGCAGTTCTTGCCCAGCCTCAGCTACTTAGTGAGGTCCTCTGCAACTCAGTGAGACCCTGTTTCCAAATAAAGAATAAAAAAAAAAAAAAATAGGGCTGGGGTGTAGGTTGGAGGTAGAATGCCCCTGGGTTCCATCCCCAGTACTGCAAAACAAACAAACAAACAAACAATAAATAAATAAATAAATAAATGTAATGTTAAGAAGCATCAGTGAATTTAGAACTAGGAGAAAGAAAAAAATAAGAACAGATTTTTATTTTTCTTATTATTTTCTTAGCCAGTTTTAAGCAGTGCTTTCTGAATGTGAGGCATTGTTTTAGGAACTAGAGATGCAACTCGGGGCAGGACTGATGGGCTTCCTACTCTCTGTAAGCCTACCTCTTAGTGGAAACAGAACAGAAACAAGAAATTAATTTTTACAGAAAAAGAAGTTAATTTCACATGATGACACATGCCAGTTGTGGAGAGATAGCAGTTACCTGAGAGGAGGCAGGGGAAAGTTGAAACAGGAGGGAGGAAGCCACCTGATTGGTTAGAACAGCATGTGTGTAACAAGAACTCCTGATAACAAAGAGCTGGGCCTTGTCTCAGGTCTGGATAAGAAGGTTGCCAGCAGGGAGGACAGATACCACAAAGACCTGGGGCAAGAACCACCTGAGCCTGCTCCAGCCTGCGGGCCATGGGGCCCAAGGGAGCAAGAGAAAAGACGAAAGATTTGAGAGAGTGCACCCAGGGGCCTCCTCATTCCCACTGGTGGACTAGACTGGTTTTTTCTTTTTTTCTTTTTTGCGGTACTGGGGATGGAACCCAGGGGCATTCTACCTGTGAGCTACACCCCCAGCCCTATACTTTATTTATTTATTTTTTGAAACAGGGTCTCACTGAGTTGCAAAGGGCCTCACTAAATAGCTGAGGTTGGCCGTGAACTTGCGGTCCTCCTGTTTCAGCCTCCCAAATGCTGGGATCACAAGCGTGTGCCACTACGCCTGGTTTATATCAGTTTTATACCTCCTGAATTCTGCTTAGGCAATCATTCGAAGTGTTCTAGGGTCAAAAATAAAAATTCAAAAATCTCTGTAAGTAGTTTTAAAAATTTTATTCCAATTGCTACCTATGTATGCATACATGTATATAGACATATTACCATATATATATAAACATAAACATATGTAAAACACGTATAGATACATATATACAAACACAGACACATGCATCCTGGTGCTTTTACAAGGATCCATACCAAAGAATCGGTAACTTAGAAATCCTGGTTTAGGAGGTAAAACAGACATTAATGATTTGGAAGGACTTCAGGATGAGGAGGCAAAGTCAGCCACAGGTGGGAAGAAGCTTCTCCACAGCTAGAGAAGCTCAGCACGTCAACAAAACCAGAGGTCACTAATGAAAGATGCACGGATGCTACGAATGGGTATATTCTGAAAAGAGCCGAGTTGGGGATGAGAGAGAGAGGTCAATAACAACAATGAAGGCTGCCAGAATCCACTGATGTCACTTAAGAGAAATGACCTAAAAAGAAAGAGACTTTATCCACTATGTGAGAATGTGTATGGTAATTTGTTTGAAGAGAAACAAATTTCACTCACTGCCATAAGCCAGAAGACTAAATGGGAAGAGATCATTAGGCAAGGTACCTCGAAGAGCAAGTCAGAATAAAACAAGCAGAAATAATATCTGCAAGCCAAGTATAATTAAAAATTTTAGTTTGCTTTCTCGGGGTTATAGAGATGACTTGTCAGAGGAGAATGTCCTGTTTTTTTGTATTGATTATCCTTTGGGGTAATATCAGTTTGCTACGCCTGGCAATATTTATTATGATCCCATGTGTGGCTTTCACTGTGCTAGCATATATCTGTGCTCACGAAGACTAAAACCTAGGCAAGAGAAGAGGCGTGATTTTCATACCACCTGGCATGTGGAGTGTATCCTTCTCACAGAATTCTATCAACAGAACAAATAATGGGAACAAATTGACTACAGCCCAGGGTCAAACCCTATGGTAAAAGCAGTAATTGCCTGGGGGTGGGTAGGAGAGAGCATCACTGGAATTGGCCAGAGCCACCACAGAGGGCTGTGGAATGAAGTGGGGCTTGAGGCTGCCCTCAGAGGCGCTGGTAGAATTTAGATAGGCAGTGGAGAGGCAGGGAAGGTGTTCTGAATCGTTAACAGCTGAACAAGAGCAGTTCAGTCTGATCCAACTGTGAGCCTGAAGTACTGCCTAATTATTTACAAGCAGGTGAAGTACAGGAAGGGAACCACATGTGTCACTGCCAGGCTCACCTGGCCGGACACCATTAGGAGGCCCCTGACACTGTATTTGCTGGGCTAGACAATGAAGGAGGCATTGTTGATTACTAAGTGGAGATTATATATATTACTAAGTGGATATATATATATATATATATATATATATATATATATATATATATATATATATATGAGATAGAACCAATACTGGAGATAGAACCCTGGGGCATTCTACACCCGAGCGACACCTCCAGTCATATTTTATATTATTTTGAAACAAGATCTCACTACATTGTAGAAGACCTCACTAAGTAGCTGAGGCTGTCCAAGAACCACAATCCTCCAATCTCAGCCTCTCAAGTACTAGGATTACAAGTGTGCTCCACCACTCTCGGCTTGTAGTAAAAATAATCTTACTCACACCCAGATTTAGCAGGGATGCTAAAAAAAAAAAGCATTCAGGTACTCTGAAGAGAGTATAAATGAAAAAAAAAAAAAAAAACCTTTTGGAAGAAATTTGGGGATGTCTCAAAATTAACTGAAATGAACTTTTTATTTGTTGACCTGAAAATTGGTCTTAAAAAAAACAGTCCAAATGGGAAATAAAAAGCCAAAGAAGCTAATTGCAGACTTACTTTTACTATCTGAAAATTGGGAACGACTCAAAGGCTGCTGCAGAGTAACATAGCAATGGAGATAGATGAATGTTATCATCCATCCAGGTAGATGTGCAAGATAAAAATGATTTTAAACACTCACTATTGGTGTGAGCATAAAGTGGGGGTGAACTTACAGGGAGGCCAATATGACAATACCAATTTATTTACTTTTTGTGGTAGTAGGTATTGAATCCAGGAACATTCGACCTCTGAGCCACACCGCCTGCCCTATTGTATTTGTTATTTTGAAACAGAATCTCCCTAAATTGCTGAGGTTGGCATTGAACTCATGATCCTACTGTCTCAGCTTCCTAAATACTATACAGTTTTGTGTCACCACATCTGGCCCCCAAACTTAAAATATACATCCCTCTGGGTCAGTTCCAAAAACATAAAATAGATATTGGATAGTTAAAATATTAAGAATATGTAAAGGCTTTCCTGATTCCAAGGCATATCCTATTTTTATTTTAAAAATTATGTTATCATCCACAATACATTTACTCTTTGAAATAAAGGATATTGCTAAGCTCATTTTCTAAGGAGGAACTTGAAGGCCAAAGAGGTAGAGGATTTAACCTTCACCAGTCCTGAATTCATCTGCCTTACAAGTAAAGGTCAGATCTTTCCTGGGGTTTCATGATGCAACCTGTGGGAATTTCATGAGGCTAAATGTGAGCATCTTGTTTATGTGAAAGAATCTCTTTGTTCAGACATAGAACCCCATTTCATGCAGGCAGACCTCTGGGGTTCAGGAGAACAATAGCTGGCCTGTTCCTCCCTGGGGATGGTAAATTTCCACTAGAAAGAGAGTGGTGAGGAGGAAGGATGATACCTTCATCCTCTGACCTCGCTTGTGTGAAAGAACAAATAAAAATAACTTAGATGCAAATATAAGATGCAGTGTGAATGCTTAAAAGAAGGTGAGGATTGGGGGCACTCCATTACTCAAGAGTGTCGAGTGTCGCATATACTTGGAGACCAAGTTTAAATGGTGAGGTGAGGTGCTATTATTTCACAGCAGGAGAAGAAATAAATCTCATCATTTTTAAAAGCCATGTGGGTTTCACAATAATCAATTTAATTAACCAAGGTAAATATTTAGAATGAGTTACAGCACAAAGATTCGGAATCATGGCATATAAATGAGCCTTAGATGTGTAGGTCTACTCTTAGAAGGGGAGATTGCTTAGAAGGGAGAAGTGGCAGGAATCCAGATGGCCGTGTCCAATAATAACTTCGGTGGACACATATTATATGTGTTCAATTTGTCAAGGAGAATGCCTGCAGAAATTCAGCAAGTATATAAAATTTTTTGGCAAGTACAAGAATGTATCAGCCAACGGTGTATTTCATTTTGAGTTTTAAAATATCCCCTTCTCAGTGGCTCATTATTTGATCCTAGACCATTCACTATTTCTTTATGTCTCAGTTTCACCATCTGCATTATGGACTGAGAATGACTCACCCAAGTTGGGGAAGTTGAAACTCTTTCTTCTCAAGGACTTTTCTCTTTATCTCCCTCTTCTCTATCCTTAATAAAATATTTTGTTTCTGCCTAAAAGTATATTTCCAAAACTGTGTCATCTTAATCCTAGTTTGTCTTAATTCTTTGTTGTTCTCAGATCTCCCTCAAGTTATCTCCCAATATATCTGCCTGGCATTTAGACAAGTGTCTTGGAAAAGCAGTCTATACGAGGTGTTTCTAACTTCCATTTCTCATCATCCTGTCTTTCATTGTTTCTCATTTTTGAATGGGATTTAATAGCTGGTACAAACTTAAATAAGAAGCAAAAATGAAAGAGAGTGAATCTATTAATATTATGAATGTATGCTGCTACTCATCTCTTTTGCGATACAGCCCCTTTTGGCTTCTCACAGGGCCTTTCCTGGGTACCAGCTCACTGGATCCTTCTGGAGTCGTTTAATCTTCAGCCCACAAACCCAGCTCCTAATCCAACAACTCTCTCCAAATGGCTCCTGTTAAGGTCATCAATGGCCCTGCATCACCCACTACATTCATTTTACTTGACCTCTCAGAGAAAACCATTAACCTTTCTAGTTGTTACACTGAGGTGTGTGGCGTGGCTCCCAGAATGCTGCATACCTCTGCCTTCCTTATCGTTTTCCGGCTGCCTGCTCCTCAACTTCTTTTGCTGGCTTATCATCTTCCTAAGCTCTAACTGCTGGAAGTTCCCAGAGTTAAAACCCACATTTCCCCTCCCCTCTGCTGTCCTCACACCTTTTCCCTCATCTCCATGGTGCCAGTTTTGTTCTGTATGCTGATGAGCATAAATATTTCTGTATACATCTATCTCTGGCTCCTGTGGCCTCTACTCTAGACCCACATAGCCCTCTATCCACTCACTATCACCATGTAGACTTCTCACAGGAGCCCAAAGCTGAGGAACAAATCTGAATGCTTGACTTCCCCCACATCTGCTCTGTGCTTTTTATTTTACGAAATGCTACCACCATTTATCCAGTTACTCAAGCTAGAAAGTTGGGATTCATCTTGGTTACCCCCTCTTTCTCAACTTCCTTTCATTGAATCCATCATAAAATCACAGGTCTTCTACCCCAAAGATATACCTCAAATTCGTCCTCATGTTTCCAACTCACTAGCATTCCCTGAGTTAGAGCCATACCCCCTCCTATCTGGTCAACTCCAGTGCTTGTGTCCCCATATCCCCAAATCCTTTCCTTCTAACATTTGAATTTGATCACAGAATCAGTCTGTTAAGGGAATGGATAAATAAGCCACTTTTAATAAACCTCAAAATCAAGTCCAAGCTCTTCTGTAGGACGTACTGGGCTCTAACTACCCATTTAAACTCTCTTAGCAAGGTCTCTCTCATCGGCCAAACTGGCCCTCCAGGGCTCCTCCAAGTGAGCCGATGTCCTTCTGCCTTTGGCCTTGTCTCACATTCTTTCCTCCCACTTTCTCCAGAGCTGGTTCCTCCTTGTCCTTCTGAATCCCAACTCAAGGTTTGTCTCCACAGAAAAACTTCTGGCTTGTATTATTTTATTCATAGTGGTTATTATTCATTTGTTCACTTCTGACTGTCTTGACCACCAGAGTATGAGCTCCATGTAGGCAGAAATACCTTTAGTTCTTCACAGTAAACATGGGTTAACACATAGGAAACAAAAGTGACTTCAGATAAATGAGGAGCGAGACCAGTAGAATAGTGGGAGAAGATTGGAGGACAGAGGTAGGAAGGGGGAAAGGCTTAAAGAAGAGAACAATTCAAATAATGTTATGCCATCTATAAAGGATTTGTGAAGGGCTACCAATCTTACTAACACGTACAGAAAGGGAGGAGGGGAAGGGGGTAAGATGCAGAGGGAAATACAGTAAGTCATGTGTGAATGTATCACTTTGACCTTCACTCTGATGTGTAATTATGATGGCACCAATTAAAGTAGGAAAGCATATTAAAATAAATAAGTGCTTAAAATAAGTATGGTCAGGAGGGAAGAAAGCTACTGCAAGTTATGAAATGAAAAACAGTGTAAATCCTTAAAACTGGGGGGGTGTAATATTAAAGATCTGTGTTTCTAGAGAATAATTTTTTTCAATTTTTTGTTTTTACTTTCTATATATTTTGGCTTTATTTTATATATACATTATAAAAATATTTTTTCTAAAAGTTATTAACTTTTTTTCAAATTTGTTTTTTCATCCAAAGTGTATAATGAATGACTCTCTTTAAAAGTATTTTAGCTGGGCGTGGTGGCGCACACTTGGAATCCCAGCATTCGGGAGGCTGAGACCGGAGGATCGCGGTTCGCGGACAGCCTCAGCTACTTAGTGAGGCCCTTTGCAACTCAGTGAGACCCGGTTTCAAAATAAAGAATAAAATATAAAGCAGGGAATGTAGCTCGGAGGTCAAATGCCCTTCCCTGGGTTCCACCCCCAGACCCACACACACAAAAAAAAGTATTTTAAAGTTCTTTCTCTATGTTCATTCCTTCATCCTTACCCAAAAGAAATTGATGCAAGATGAATACCTTTATCCTGTCCATTCCAAGTTGGTGCCGAGCATCTGAGGCAAAATCAGGCATAGCCCTGCAGGCTATTCTGCTATTTTACACTAGTCATTATAAATAATTCACATTAAAAAGATAAACCAAAAATAATGAGAGAAAATAATGTGAAGTATTTCATGTTGTTGAATTACTTCTGGAAGGAAATTCATTTTTAGCCCAAACACAACAGAATTTCATCCCTCTGACATGTAGTTGGCTACAAGTACCAGTACCTGGCTCTGAGAAACTTACAGTAAATTCTCAGAGCTACCTGCTATGGGTATTTAGGCCTAAAACTTGATAAAAGATCCTCAGAAGCCTTTAAGAAAGGTACTTTCTAATTTCTTCTTTTCAAGTTGGAAAGGTGAAAAATGGTTCGGCAAGAATTGTGCCAGACTTCCGGGAAGATGGCGACCGAGAAAAGCAGGGCTTAAGAGCCCCGCTAACAACCAATCTCCATTACCACAAAACCAGTGCATTTCATATCCAGAAAACACCATCACCAGAAAAACAAAAAAAACCACCAGACTCCAGAGAGAAAGCGGACTGAGAACAGAGCTCAGGGCCACAGAGGAGACACACGCGCCCGAGGACGCGGCAGCAGTGCCATACTGCCGGCGGCAGCTGCGAACTCAAAGGACGGCTACAGCAAGCCGAGGTGAGCCACTGCGGAACAGCCAGGCGGGATTTCTCCACGCAGAGAGCGTCTAAAGCTCCCAGTGGCCGAACTCAGCACACGCTGCAGGGATTCAGAGTGGAAATCAAAACCAGAGAAGAAAAAATACGCCAGCCTCACGGCCGAGGGCGTGGCAGAGGCGCCATATTGCCACCGGCGGCGGCAGCAGCAGTGAATTCACCGAGTCCAGTACAGCTACATCTGCGTACTCAAGAACAGTGAGTCAAATTGCGGGCCACAGAGGAGAAATCCCAGTACTGTACCTCCTGGGACTTGACCCAGTGAGGGAGTGGTGGTGGCAGAGATATCACACCATAGGAGAACGTGCAACCTGGCACCCCCCATAGTTTAAAGCAGCTTCTATCGACTCCCTGGCTCGGAGACTCTGTGATACAACCCAGTAAAGGAGTAGTGGGGTCTGAGATAATACAGACTCGAGATCCAGAGCACCTTAAGTGAAGCCATAGTGACCTAAGAGAAGAACCCAGAGAAGGCACAAACCTCCGAAATCATGGGAAAGAGGAATAACACTGGAGTAATGAATGCGCACAACCCCACAACATCAGAACCCGATAAAAGAGAAAATCAGAGATTTCTAGAAGATCAAATCAGGAAAATAACTGTAGAAATAATAGAGGTGCTTCGAAAAGAACTCAGAGAGAGCCAAAAAGAGATAAAGGATGCAATTAATGAAGTAAAGGCCTCAATTCAAAGCACAAACAACCGATTAGAACACATGGAGAACAGAATCTCGCTCTTAGAAGATGAGCAATCCAAAAATGAACGCATAGTTTCTAATCTAGAAAAAAATATCCAACAGCAGGAATCTGACATTGAAGAAATATGGGCCCATCTTAAGAGAGCTAACCTAAGAATAATTGGAATAGAGGAGGGAAAAGAAAGTGAAACCAAAGGGATCAACAATCTCTTCAAGGAAGTAATAGCAGAAAATTTTCCAAATATAGAGCAAGAGGTTGATACACAGATCCAGGAAACTTATAGAACTCCCTTTAGACAGGATCGGAGAAGAGGATCCCCACACCACATAATTGTCAAAATGACCAATGTGGAAGCCAAGCAGAGAATCTTAAAGGCAACAAAAACAAAGGGCCAAGTAACATTCAGAGGCAAACCAATTAGAATCACTCCAGACTTCCCAAACCAAGTCATGAGAGCCAGAAGGGCTTGGAGTAACATATTCCAAACTCTGAAAGAAAACAACTTCCAGCCAAAAATTTCCTATCCAGCAAAACTTTCTATCAAATTAGATGGAGAAATAAGAAGCTTCCATGACAAACAGAAACTGAAGGAATTTATATCTTCAAAACCAGCGCTAGAGAAAATACTCAAAGAGTTTAACTACAAAGAAGAAATAGGTAACACTCACCAGAACCAGAGAAACAAGATTTTCCATCCAACAGACAACTAAGATTGGTTATCTGTGGAGATTCATTATTTTTGTTAGTCTTTACCTATCTCTAAATTGTATTGTTTGCCTTTATTGTTGTTAATTTTTAGGATTTCTAGTTGGAATATTAATATACCTTCAGATATAGCATTTGGAAATATTTTATCCAATTCTATTAGTAACTTTTAACTCTGTTTACATTGTCTTTGGATATACAATATTTTTTTTTTAGGGAGTTTGTATATTCTTCTGTTGCCTGTGCCATTGAAATCATAACCAAGAAATCACTGCCAATTTCAATGTTGTGAGGTTTTATGACCCAGATTTTCTTCTAAAAGTTTATAGTCTTAAGATTTATATTTAGGTCTTTTATCTATTTTGAGTTAATACTTGTATGTGGGATTAGGTAAGGGTCCAATTTTATTCTTTTCCATGTAATTATTATTTTTCAACAATATTTAGTTAAAAGATTATTATTTCCACCACCAAATGTTCGTGGAAACCTTGTCAAAAATACCTTGACAATATAGGGAAGAATTTAGCTCTAGGCTTGTATTTAACTCCAATGGTTTATATATCTGCCTTTAGAACAGTATTACACTGTTTCAATTATTGTAGCTTTATATGGTTTGAAATCAGAAAATATATATCTGCTAGTTTTGTTCTTTTTCAAGATCGTTTTGGGTATCTAGAATTCATATTCCATATTAGGATAGATTTTTTTCTGAAAAATAAATATATGAATATATGATAGTTTCACCTAAAAAAACAGAAAAAAATATGCTCTGGTAAGAAAGAAAGCAAAAAGAAATATTGAAATGTTATCTTTAAGTTATCAAAAGCTTGGTATCAGACAAATGAAACTGTTATGTGAGATTAACATTTTTAATTTTGGATAAATTGCTATAATACTAGATGTCAACCACTAAGCCAAGCATGGGAAGGAGGGATGGGGAGGGAATGGGGTGGGGATCGGGTGGGGGCTGACTGGGCGATGTGTGCATGTATGTCTACAAAAGTTTGTATCCCACTATGATGTATGAATACAGTGCACCAATAAAATAAAATTAAAAAAAAAAAAAAGAATTGTGCCAAAGCCAGGAGGCACAGGGGACACAGAGATGAATACAACATAGTTCTTTCCCTCAAGAGGCTTATCTCAGGCAGAAGATAACAGCCTGGGCAGATGGGCAAACACATAGATGCATAAATAGGTCCAGTGTAGAGGATGAAGGGACGTGGTCTCCTAGTGAAAAGAAAGTAATAAGAATTAAAAATGAAACAAGGGGAAGTTAAGGAGATTCTGATTAAGAATGTCAAGAAATGAGAATGGTTCATTAATTTGTTCCCTAACTTAGTTGCCTTGTGAAATATTGATGGGCTTTTCCTTTATTTTAATGACAACAAAACTTTTACAGTGAATGATCGAAAAATATAGCATCATCTTGGACAAGTCTTGCCTGAGCAACCAAGGTTAAGGTTTAGTTGTTCCTTTATGACGAGTCAGCTTCATTGAGTGGAAAATCCAATAGCACTCACCAAGCCAGTGTGCCCTTCATTAGGCAGGAAAGGGGAGAAGCATGAGTAAGATAGTTCTCTTAACCCCACCCAAAATGGAGAAACCATTCAAGACACATTGTTCTGTAAGACGTACCCAGCCCCCTTCAGACCTCTGTCTCCTCGCCCATGAAATGAACGGGTAGGCACAGCTTTTATAGAGCAGAAACCTCAGTGCTGTGCAGTGCCACAGGCCTGGGCCTCAACAGGGCCACACAGTGACCAAGAACATGGTGGAGGCTTAGCCACCGCCAGAGCCCCTACCAACCGCACCCAGTGTGTGTTAGAGGATCTGAGAGGTCTGTGGCTTTGCCCCATGAGCCAAGCCAGGGAGCTGCCTAAGGTCACCATGGGCAAATGGGCTCTCAGGTTCACCAAGGACAGGAAGGGCATATGTTTTCACCAAAAGGAGGGTGACATAAGACATCCTAGACACCATGAAGAAAGTGGCTGCCAAGAAGAACTGAGCTCCTCCCCCACTCTTGTGCATACCATAATACAATCTTCAAAGGAAACAAACAAACACACACAAAAAATGAAAGGGCTGGGCTGGATCAGAGTTCACAGAAAGGTTTCTTCACATATATACTGGTGTCAGCTTCCTAGAGTGCTGTATAGAGGTAGGAGGGCACATCCTATGCCAGTATAAAGAAGGACTTTGGTCAGATTTCAGCAGTCTGCCACAAGGCAGGGAATAATGTTAAGATCTCTCTGCTACTGCAGAGCAGATCGCTAAGTATTAAATGGCACACTGTTTCTCAAATCTTGCTGCAAACCCTTATACTCAATAGCAGTATGAGATGTTATGACCCAAGGTCCTCTGTAGCTCTCCAACTTTATGATTCTCTTAACTAAGCTGGAGCTGTCATCTTCTTACACAGTGAGCACCATTATTATAACCTCCTTATTTTTGCTGACTTGGAGATTGAATCCAGGGATTTGCACATGCTAGGCAAGCATTCTACATCTGAGTCCCATTTCCACTTCCAACAGCATATTTTTATCTATCCATACTTCCTTCCATCATTTTTGTCCCCAATCTTGCCTTTAGGCTTCCATTTCCATGAGCAGAAAAAGCTGGACCTTTATCCACTCTTCCCTTCTGGGCAGGAGGCCACTTAGAAAGGAGCGCTGGGGGCTCCTCCAGGGAGGTTGCCATCAGGCATCGCATACCACAGGGAAGGGCATGGCCCCTGCTCCAATTCTTAGGTTCCAGCGTGGACTCAACAGTGGCCAGACCTTTGCCAAGGGAAGTAGGTGAGAAAGCGTACATTTCCTATTCTTTCCTACTCATATTTTCACGAAGTTCCTAATTTCTTTGAAGAAATGTAAATTTAGAAATTAGTTAGAACCATGATAAAATGCAATGGCATAAACAGACGTGGACACTGATGTGGGATCCTTGGCAGTCAGTCCCGGGTTACAGGAGCAGTACGCACTTTTCCTAGGATTGCTAGAACGGAGAGCGTCTGGCCCTGCCAAGTCACAGGCCCTGAAAGCAGCAAGAACCTGTCTTTCCCTGTCTTGTTTCTTCAAAGCCTCGAGCGGTTAGAGTTTCTTAAGTTGATTCTCCACATTACTCACTTGAAGATATGTGTGATTAACTCTGCAGGGGCTCTCTGGATCCATTAGAGAACAAATAAACAAACAAACAAAAATAACAAAAATATCATCATCACCACCAAAAAGATTACCGTAATTTGTAGAGATATTCTTCCTGTGGTTCTTGTTAAAAGTTACTAGATTGCTTTATTTCCTGAAGGTATTAGCCAGATGCTAGCCATTTTAGCAGTGGCTGTAGTAATGTCCTATAGTCTTGATTTTTAGGATGTTCCCTCTAAGTAATAGGATGTCAGAGTGTCAAGGGAGCTGAACATCCCCCTGGACAAGGACACAGCAAGGCCCTGGAAGTCTGCAACTGGCCCACAGGCAGCTACCATGTGAGGGATGGAGCCAGCATCAGCACCTGTCTCCAGGGTCTGCGGCACTCTGCTTCCCCTTCTATCCTGGCTGGCTTTTCCTGCACACCACACCCCTTCCCAGTCTTTTGGCCAGTGGGGGCCTGATGCATGCTGGCTCACCCTGCCCCTGTAGAATCTCTGTCCCACCCTGCTCCTGGCCAAGTTCCAGCAAGGATGACATAAACTATTCAGACAAAGATGAAATCATATTATTATTAATCTATTATTTTTTTCTAAATTGCATTTATCCTACCCATGACTAGGCAGTACTTTCTCACAGCTGGGGATGAACAAATTCATAAAGATGTGCTCAAATGCATGGGAGAGAGATGAGAGAGAGAGAGGGAGAGAGAGAGAGAAAGAGAAAGAGAGAGAGAGAGAGAGAGAGAGAGAGAGAGAGAGAGAGAGAGAGAGAGAGAGAGAGGGAAATTAGAGAAAAGAGAGAGGGAGGGGCAGGCAGGCAGGCCACTAAGTCTTGAAAATATAAAATATATAAAATGAGCATTTTTGAGCGATTGCACAGCTCCTGAAATTGTCTCTGGTTAGAAGCCATCAGCTGTGATTCACTCTGGGCGAGGGCTCCCCCGTGGAGGCTTTGATGGCCTCACATTAGGGCACTGAGGCCTATTTTTCCTGCTGAGATGGAATAATGGTGAGGATGCGTTAACCAATGGAGGTCACACAGGTCCCACCCAGTGAAGGGAGGAATATTTCTTTAAAGATGCCCTCTTGGTCAGAAAGACTTAGCAGACTTGAAGACTGCTGCATTTCTCCTTCCCTTCAGGATAAAGTGTCCTTTTGCTCAGTAGGCATTAACTTTCAGAAGTAAATCCTCAAGGTCAAAACTGTATCTTTTATGACAGCAAGAAAATGTCCCTGATGAGGGAGAAAATATAGTTTAGTGCAGTTCAGTGATGTGTGTTTTGACACTAAAGACATCTTTTTTTCTAAGATAAAAATGTCTTAAATGATGTGTAATCCTATTTTATGGTTTTGTTTTTTAGTTGTTGTTTGTTTTGTTTTTGGAGGGAGTGCTGCTGTTATAATTAAATATAATAGTCTGGGTGGCTTATAAACAATAGGCATTTAATTTTTGTATTCTTGGAGGCACAGAAGTTCAAGATCCAGGCGCTTATAGATTTGATGTCTCGGGAAGGACCACTTCCTGTCTCACAGTTGGTCTCTTCCAATTCATGTTCACAATGGAAGGCAGGGCAGCTCTCCTGGGTCTCTTCCTTCACTGATCCCAATCATGAGGGCCCGGATTGCCTGACTTAATCCCCATCCAAAGGCCCTACCTTTTTTTTTTTTTTCCTTTCTTTCTTTCTTTTATTTTTTAAATTTTTTTATTGAACATAAATGGTATATATTTAAACTATACTTGGTGCCCTCTCTCCTACACCCCCATTTTCCCTTCCCCCCTCCCACCAATGGTTGTCCAGGGTAATCATGCCATATTCATAATTTTACACAGGTTCAGATGTAGACCCTCATTAATCAAGATCAGCCTTCCTCCTCGCCTATCTTTCCATTCAAACTTTGCTAATATTTCCCCTCCATTACCTGGAGTCTCACTGGTATCCTCTGTGTTTCCTAGTTTGGGCATATTAGAGGAAACATATGTACCTTCTCCTTCTGTGCTTGGCTGATCTCACTTAACATAATGTTCTCTAGGACTTTCCATCTTCTTGCAAATGATATAATTTTGTTCTTCTTTATGGCTGAAGACCCTTCCTTTTAATAAGCTTGCTTTGAGGGTTACAATTCTGACATATTTAAGGGGGACACAAACATTCAGGAAGAGTGCCTGAGCATAGTAGATAATCAACACACAACTTTCACTTTTCACCAGTAGCTGTCTTATGGGCACTTTTTGGCTCAGCTGCTTTTACCCCCCCAAAAAAATTCAGTTGTCAGATTGTGTTGTAATTAAGATCTCAGGAATTCAGCATTCAACAAGTTTCCCTGTCCACTCCCTGATCAAATGGACCATGTGGTTTTTCCACTAGCACAGCACTACAGCGATTCCAGAGCCAGAATTCCAGTTGCCGTTTCCAGAGTCTCATGTTTCAGATGGTTTAAAATAGGCCCAGAAAGCCACAGTCTAAATAGTGTTGACACAGGTGACTTGTGAGAATACTTTTGAGCTATGGGTATGCACTGGGTGTATGTGGCTTACCTCCACATGCCTACTGAAGAATGATCACTACTCCTATGAGAGAAGAAGTCAGGGCAAAGAGGTCCTTTGCCAAAGTAGCCAACCCTTTTTTCATTCCCTTAAAATAGGAAGTCTTCCAAGGTCACTCTTCTCCCTTCTACTTCTTTCTACATTCTTCTTCACTGAAAATAAACTAAAATGTTTGGCTCTCGGAAACTGGAACAGTTCTCTGATGCTGCATGAACCCCCTCTTCATTCTCTGTGCCTGTCCCCTGGAAGACAGGGCACTGCTGGGAAAATCATGGCAGGCCTCAAATACTGATCAGCAATCTTACTGTCTTTCTCTGGGCAGCTTCCTCTCCTGGCCCCAGTGCCCACCTTTACGGGTTCTCTCCCCTCCTTAAGCTTCCCATTCCTCATCAGGCTACTTACCCTCAGAACATGACCCTGCTTCCCATTTTTCTGAGAAATGAGATCCGTCAGCTTGGATCTCCTTCTACCAGTGTCACCCAGGTGGTACTGCCCCCTCTGCGCTCCCTGCTTCCCCAGGGGTGAGGACTTCAGCTGAGCCAAGTCCATCTTGCCCAAGTGAATCCTAAAGAATTCAGTTTCTTTATTCCTTCAGAGAGGTTTGTTTACTAATTTTTAGATAGAAATGTTCATGATATTTCTATACTTTTATTATCTCTTTTTTTGTTGTTATTGTCATACTTTATATGCTTAGGTTATTCCCAGTTGAATTTTAGTAGAAATTGTAGACCACTAGAATCTAAGTCCTAAATTCCTGAGGCTTCCTGGAAATCTTCTTGTTTCAAAGCATGATAAAAATGTTATGTATAGAAATTAAATAAATGAAATCTATTTTATTTCAATGTAAGACTGAAAATCTCAATGATGTCCCCTCTCCTAATGATATATTTCCACCTAAGGTTTTTTTTCCTTAGGTATAAAGACAAGGCTGGTCTGAGACAAAAAAAATGTAAGAGGTTTTGCTTCAGTCATTTCTCCCCCAATTTTGGTAGAATAGAAATGGCTTAGGCAGAGAGAGCTGAACATCAACACCAGTACTAACGCCTTCCACCTGGATAGCTGTGGACCAATTAATGTCATGCATAGTGGTTCCTCATCTATAAAATGGGATCACTAATACTTAGCTAACAGAGGAATACATCAAAGTATTTGGCATATGTTGAGTGATCAATAATTTAACAGGTTTTGCTACGAATTTTAGCATGACTGGTAAAGTTATTTCTACCACAGTCTCGGGCTTCTACTGATTATATCTCTAAAGAATATATACAAATATTTTTACAGGATTATCTGAAAACTACTAATTCCAGCCACAAGGAAGTAACAGGGATGGAATATTTCCTCCTACTTCAAATAAAAAAATGAGACAAAAAATATCAAATGATAGTTTTCAGACCCTGAACAGCAGGAGGTGCGGGACGATGATCACAGACGGAAACAGATGACATGAAACCTATAATCCTCCCAGCTCCTTGTCACCTATCATCCTCCCAGCTCCTTGTCTGGCCAGGACGTAACACAAGGAAGCGAAACTGAACAGAGCTCCAGGCCTTCCTGAGCTCAGCATGCACCCGCCAAGGGCCCTGGAACTTGCTGGGCGGAGCACACAAAGAAGGAGCCAATCAGAGTGGAGCCCAGGAGACCTGGGGCCCTCTAAGTCCTCTCTGAGTGTTGATCTAGAGGGGCAATGTGAGGGGAGTCCCAAGGCCACTGAGAAGGAGCAGGTGGAGTCACTTCTGAAGCTCACAAAGGCTCAGAAGAGGCCAGCTCCCAAAAGCCAGAAAGGAGACACCTTACAATACACTGGGGAAAGTTCCTGGGAGTGTTTGACCTAAGCAGTGGGATGAGATTAAACTATGTCTACTAGAAAGGTTGCTCTCGACCTAGCTTCCCCCAGCTTAAAAACAAGCCTTAAGAGATTCAAACTGTTTCTGAGGAACTCTGATTAAATCTCAAAAATATTTAGAGGATTAAAAAAAAAAAAACCAGACCCTGAAACATTAAATTCACAGTGTTTGGCAAGCAATAAGAAATTACAAGGCGTTCATAGAAACAGAAAATAAGGCCCATCACAAGGAAAAAAATTCAGTCAAGAGAAAGAGATGCAGAAATGTCACAGATAATAGAATTAGCAGAGAAGGACACTAAAGCAGCTCTTATGACTATACTCCAGATGTGCAAGAAGGTCAATGGAAGCATAAGCAGGATGAGGAAAGACAGTGAAGATATGGTCTTAAAGAAGAAGCGATCTGGGACGACAATGCTCACGTATGGGAAAAATACAACATAGATATCAGATGAAGGGGTTAGTGGTTGTGCTCAGCCTTCTTATCTAAATATGATTAAAGGCATAAAACCTGTGTTTTAAAATTGTCTCAGGACCAGGTAAAAAAGTGACTTTCCTAAAGCTTATATATCTTTACATAATTCCTTTTTACTCAAGTGAATCATATTGTTACTGAGCACTAGCTCTGTGTTTGATGATGAAGAAAATAACAGAGATGAAATGGGTATGGTTTTTGCCCATAGAAACTAGTATGGCATATTAGATAAATATTAGTTACATAAGTACATAATGTGCTGTATCTAGAACTTGAGAACATAGAATGTAACACATCCTAAATGACAAGGCTGCAGAATATGAAAGGAAAACAAAAGACACGGAAGAGAAGTCACAGCCAGGTGTGGGGGTGGATGCATGCCTGTAACCCCAGTACTTAGCAGGCTGAGACAGGAGAATCACAGATTTGAGGACAGCTTCAGCAATTTAGTGAGACTCTCTGCAGCCTGGTGGGATCCCATTTTGAAACAAAAATAAAATAAAACAGGTCTGGGGTTTAGCCCAAAGGTAGAATGCCCCTGGGTTCAATCCCCAGTACCATAAAACAAAACAAAACAAAAAATCGCTATGTGACTATTTCATATTAAATTGAATGTTTTGACATTAACCTAGAACAAAAACCCAATGTATGCTAATGTGCACATACACACATACCAAGCCAGAAACACTGAAATTAATGTTAATATGGGAATTTAACTTTTTGGCATTTCTTCTCATTTTCCACTGATTTAGAAGGTCCACTCTGAGGGCAGGATACAGTTTCACAGTGTCGAATGTTAAGTATCTCCTCTGAGCTCATGAAGCAATTCAAGGCATTCTAGCTTCTGTACTTCAGAGTAAACTGGGAAAATTAGAGAATCTGTGTGTCTTTGTGATATACACATATACAGATTATATATTGTATGCGATATCTATAATCTAATATACTTATGCAAATATATGTAGTTATTGTAAAATACCTTCTCTAGTTATATAGTCTAGTTGGTAAAAATGAGACTAGCATAGTCAAATGGTTAGTGATTAGTGCATATATCAGAGTATAATAGAACAAATAGATTAAACAAACAAAAATATAAACTAGTATAAAAAATGAAATGCTGTGGCATCAACACAAAGAAAAATTACACACTGGTAATTCAGAAAAAGTCAACTAATTGAATACAAAGCAAGTAAATGTATCATTTTCATTGACTAGATGAGAAAAGATTCTTATATTAAGCCTTTGACAAGGAATTTCATGTTATAACATCCCTGGCTAGCAAGGATACAGGTTATTTCATTTGTGGAGAATTGCTGGAGAACAATCCTTGATTGTCAACTACCTTGGTAGAACCTGGTACAGGCAGAAGCAAGCATGTTTTGAAAACCATTTTCCACACATTCTCTTATCTCAAGAAATGCTTTCGCCATGCGTGGTGGCGCACGCTTGTAATCCCAGTACTTGGGAGGCTGAGACAAGAGAATTGCATGGGGTTGAAGCCAGCCTCAGCTACTTAGGTTCTCAGCAACTTAGTGAGACCCTGTTTCCAAATATAAACATATAAAATATAAATTTATATAAAATATAAAATAGGTCTGGGAGGATAGCCCGGAGGTAGAAAGACCCTGGGTTCCATCCCCAGTACAAAAAAAAAAAAAAAAAAGAAAGAAAGAAAGAAAGAAAGAAAGAAATGCTGTAGATACAGGCCAGAAGCATAGATCTAGAATGAAAGTTTCAAGAGAAAGTGTGTGTCACCAGCACCTGTGGCAGTGCCCACACATAGTAGATGCTTATTATAGCCAAGTATGGATATAACGAGGCCATCTACCTCCACCATCCCTTGTTGAGCCTGAAGCAGCCTTTTAGATGTAAACTATATCTTGCCACTATTCAACCTACTCCCTATAGAACAATTTAGGGACTTTGAAAACAAAACAAAACATAAATCAGAGGTCAGACACTTCACTGATTAAAATCCTTTATAACTTGCACTTCAAATCAAATCTCTACTCCTCACTTTGGAAGACCTGATCTGACCTCAGCCAACCTCTGCCCCCTCATGTTAAGCACAAAACCGCCAACTCCACTGCACCCCTAATACCACCTCTGGCCCACATAGCCTCACTTTCACTTCCTTGAAAACCCCAGGCTCCTATCGTCACAAGCATTTAAGTGGGGAATTTTCTGCTTTTATAATTTTCTCATCTGCCCAAGTTCCTTCTTTTCCCCATCCTTCTCTCCTGCTACCTGGATAATTCTAGTTTATCTTTCAAGGCTTAGCCTAAATACTACTTCTTTAGGAGAGCCTTTCTGGACCTCTGCCCAATACCCTCAGGCAAAGGTAGGCTCCTCATCTATTTATAATACCCTACAATTAAAATTAATCATTTGCACATTTAGATAATATCTTTTTTTTTAATGTATACATTGTTAGAGCATCACTCATGTTGATTACTGCAATCCTTGTGAGATACGCTGTACAGTTTGAACCTTCAGTAATAGAGTGGTGAATGAACAAATATACCAAAGTATTGTCCTAATATCTTGGGGAGACAAAGGTAAATAACTGCACAAAGTATAACAGAACTGTCAAAAATACATGAAATCAGGTATATACATTGTGAAGCAAAAGTCAAAGGCCTATTTGCTTTCTGACACTGGATAATGAGAAATCTTTCAACAAGATAGAAAACAAAAACAAAAGAGAACTCTGGTATCATCTGTGAGAGAGCCCTGCCGCGATGCACCAGGCTGTTTAGCTGCCCTTAATCATGTCTGGGTCAGAGTGTGTCACCATTAATATTTGGAGAGATGCAAGACAGAAGGTGTGTTGATGAGAGTGCTATTTGCATTTAAGAAGTGAGCATGTGGCATGGCTTATTGACAGTCTCTGTAGCTTGAAGAGATGGTTTCAGGCAGGATTTCCAGACTGTCTTTGTTATCTTTGACCACTTTTCTCATTTCAAATGTTGAAGCCCATCGATGGATAGGGATTTGTGGATCCCAAGAGAGAAAGCAGACGAAGGAGGGATTTATGGACATGGCTGGAGGTCAGGATGACACCTGCGCCCATCCTAATTTCATGGCAGACAGAGGCATGTCTGGGGGCAGAAAGGTCCTCAGGGAACCCACGACCATCTGTGTGCTGTGGGTGCCAAAGCCATGTCTCCATCTACACTTCTTTTCTGAGCTCCAGACCCATAAAATGGATTGCTCACCACATGTTTTCTTCTAACACATTCTTTAAACTCATCAAGTCCAAAAGGAAACCAGCCATCTCCCCCACCCTCTTCTCTTCCTGACTTCCTTGCCTTCTCTTCTCAGTAAGTGGTCCACTATTCACTCAGTTTCCAGGGTTGGATGCCTAGAAGCCACTGTGATTCCTCACTCTCCTTACAGTTCATGTGGACACAGTTAACCATTCCTATTACTTTTATATTTACATGCCTCATGAGTGCCTTCATGTCACCCCATCTCCACTGTGAGGGCTATGACTGGCTTTGTTGTCATTACAGTCTCCTGTCTTTCTGGATTCTATAGCCTCCTCTCTGACCTTCCCATTGCCAGCCTTTCCACACTGCCATTTCTGCTCTGTAGAGCTTACAAATGTCCTTTGCAGAAATACAGTGCTAATCCTATGACTCCCCTGCTTAACACTTTGCAGTGACATCTTATAGCATCCTTTATCTATTAGTAACATAACCACTTATCACATTGATTTGTATTTGCCTATTTACTCTTTAAAGTTTCTCCCACTAGACTCTTAAACATGACTGTAAGGTCTATGTCTTGTAATGCCAGTATTCAGCAGAACATCTGCCTCAGTAAATCCAGTTAAAAGGGTGATGCTTGAAGAGATGAAAGGATTTAACAAATGCCTCTTCATATCTGGGCACATTAGAGAGGATAAAGGTGTTCCTGGGAGGATTAAACAACCCCAGGAGGAAACTAGGGAAAAAAAAGTATTCTGAATAAGCAGAGTAGAATTAAAATGAGGAAGACCATCAGTGAAGGGGAGAGTTAATGAGGAGAGCAGGAGACTAACTGTCCCCATCGCAGCCTTCCCATGAGTTGGAAGCCATGTTCTCAGGGGCAGGAAGCAAGTGGCAATGGTAAACTCAGAGATGCTGAAGCAGGGACAGTGAGGTATGAGCCCAGGGCAATTAAGAGTTAACAGATGCTTGCAAGGAAGAAGGCTTTTATTAGCGTCAGTTCATCACTGATGAGTCCTGGTGCTCTCTGGTATACAGCTGTCCCATTTTAGCTAATAGGAAAGAGGCATGTGGTGCCTATTTTGAAGAGTGTTTGAAATTCAACAAATGGCATGCTAAGCAACTTGGAATAAAAGATTGAACTTAAAGTCAATAACAGCTAAGGAAAGATTGTTGACACTTGGAAAACAGATTTCAAGAAGTTTACAAAAGAGGAACGTTTAATCTCATGGCCAGAGAACATCCATTAAAGTATCACTAGTTCCCATGTGGACCTGGGCCAGAGACATGAAACTGGAGGACTCAGCTCCTGCACTTCAGCTGTCCTTCCAGGTGAAGATTATAACTTTGGAAAACAAACAAGGCCAAAGAGTAAGGAAGCAGCTAGTATCTGATGCTCAGGATCTGATGACCTAGATTTTTGGTTATGATGCCAGAGGTGGGGCCCCTGGTAAGGGACAGTATTTACTACAGAAAACTGAGAAGACGGTTTCAGGTAACAGCTGTCCATAAAAGAGTTATTTTGAAACTTGAAGTTAGGGACTCATGCTGCTCCGCACAAAGACAAACAGACTAGATTATACGAAGGATATCAACTACGGCAAAGAAAGAGATGGATGGTAGTGGAGAAGGAGCTCCTTAGTTGATAAAATGAATCTGGTATAAATGGCTATGTTCTAGTGTCTCATGAGATACTAGTAAGTATTTTTAAAAGCTAAGTTAAGTTTGAGGAATCCTATATACTATCTCCTAGTGTTTGAAAACTTCACATGGTCCATGAGCAGAGTAAAGGATGGAGAAAACTAAAAAAAGAAAGCAATTTAGCTGTGTTTAACTCCGAGTCTGCTATGACTGGTAAGTCACGTAAACACTGATGTGACATACACCCGGCCTAACAATATATGTGGGACACTAGTGTTCTAATAGATAGGTTAAAAAATCCTGGGTCTAAAAGGAGGAGAAAGGAGGAGGGAAGAGGAAAATCTCTAAAACACATAATGTACTTAAACATATTGAAGTCAATCACTAAGCCAAGCAAGGGAAGGAGGGACGGGGAGGGAATGGGGTGGGAATTGGGTAGGGGTTAAATCAGCGATGTGTACATGTTTGTACACACAAGTTTTTTTTACCCCAATATGATGTTGGAATATAATGCACCAATAAAAAATTAAAAAAAAACACCTGGGTCTATAAAAATGTTCAAACTATCAATAACAAAACAAATAACAAGAAAGCTAAATCAAGTTATGGGTATAAAAAATGCAAAAAAATCATAGGTGGTGGCAAACACTATCTCATAAAGAACAAGAATTTGGAGTGTGGGATGTAGGGCTGGGGAATAACAAGAGTATGATATATTCTGCACAAAAGAAACAAGTTCAGTGTAACGATCTCTAGGAGCACGTTACATGAAAACTGTAAATGGAAGTTCATCAATGCGGAATGGAGCTATGATGATAAAAGGAGATGGGAGAGGTGTAATTGTGGGACCCATGACTGCACGTGGGAGAGGTATGACATGATGGTGATAAGCAACGTGAATTTGAAGGAAATCCTTTTGATAAAATCGGAGGATATGAAAAATGTACACCTTGCTTTGCTGATAATTTTGATCTCTCAATAAACACTGGAAAGCAGTGAGGAATGGGATTTAGTGTCAGTTTAATTTTAACAAATATAGGAAGAGTGCTTGGTCATTTAGAAATATCAGAAACTCTGGGAGAAAGCCAAGTCCTCATAAAAATCCAGCCTCTCCATAATCCTGTCAGTGACATTTTACAGAGAATTTCTTGGAAGGAATGTTACACTAAATAATCCGTAAGTCCCTTCTGAAACATTAAAGACTCCTCTAACATTCTAGAGCCCCCCTGATGAACTCCAGAGGTGTCCAGGAGGAACAAAGAGCCCAGAGCTGCTTCCCAGGGCTCTATGTCTATGAGAAAAAGAAAGCAGTACTATGTGTTAGGTACAGTAAAATGAGCAGAATGTGCTGACTATAATTATATTATAGAGCTGTAAGAAAAGAAACGATGTAGTGCCAGAATAAAAACAGATCTGTAATACAGAATGAATACTGTGGAATTGGATAAAAATATACAGAAGAACTTAATTTCTGATAAAGGATCGGGAAGACAATGGGGAGATGTGGAAGCTCAAATACATGTCTATCTTCCGAGTAGAGAAATCTTTTTGTATTTAAAAATGGAATAAAGACCATATAAAGGATAAATTAAACACTTATTTTTAAAAGAACCAACATTAAGAGGATGGACTAGATAAATATTTTTAGGAAACATGAAGGCAAAGGATTAAAATGTGCAAAAAATAAATACAAACTAATTTTTAAAAAAACTTACCAAGGACCTGTCTGCGATGATACAGTATAAGGATAATCTTTTAACAAAAAGGAAACATGAAAGGTATAAAAGGCATATAAACAAGGTGTGTTAGCTTTCTGTCACTATGACAAAATACCCGGGGAAAGTGGTTTAAAAGGAGTTAGAGTTTCCTTTGGCTCATGGTTTCAGAGGTTTTCACAATGGCTTTGGGTCTGTGTCAAGGCAGAACTGTCATGGATGGTGGGAACATGTGGTGGAGCAAAGCTGCTCATCTAGTGGCAGCTGGGAAGGAGAAAGGAGAGAGAGAAAAGAGAGAGGAGAGAGGAGAGAGAGGAAAGAGAGAGTGAGAGAGTGAGAGAGAGGGAGAGAGAGAGAGAGAGAGAGAGCCACAAGCTGGAGTCCCCAGTCACCTAACTGCTGAGAGGTTCCATTGTCTCCTAGTAATAATGCCATAGTCTTCGGCATATGGGCCTATGGGGGACATTTAGGATCCAAATCATAAAAGTGAAAACTCATGATTTATGACCTGAAAGAGTTGAAGGTAAAACAATAGCAATGATAGTATATCATCTTTGCATATCAAATTATTCAATATTAAACATACCCATGCATTTGTAAAATTAATTGTCCAGTATATAAAAGAAAATTTTGACCTACTAGTTCTACATGTAGGAATCTAAGGAGATAATTCTAAGTGCTGAAAAATCTTATGCTTTAAAAGTGTTAACTGAATATTATTTGTTAAAAAAAGAAGAAAGGGTTAATATTTACTTAATCTTTACTATATACAGATACAAATTATTTTTATAAGCTATCACATTTAAATTTAAAAACACTTCCATAAAATAAATACAATCACCATGTTATAAAAAATGCAAAATCCCAGTAGTTGGGAGGCTGAGACAGAAGGATTGCAGGTTCCTGGCCAGCTTCAGCTACTTACTGAGGCCCTCCCAAACCTGTTTCAAAACAAAGAATAAACCGGGCGTGGTGGCACACGCTTGTAATCCCAGCATTCAGGAGGCTGAGACCTGAGGATCATGGTTCGCAGGTTAGTGGACAGCCTCAGCTATTTAGTGAGGCACTCTGTAACTTGGTGAGATCCTGTTTCAAAATAAAGAAGAAAATATAGGGCTGGTGGTATACCTCCGAGGTCGAAGGCCCCTGCGTTCCCTCTCCAGACCCGAAAAAAAAAAAAAAAAAAAAAAAAAAGATTAGAAATTGGGTTGGGAGTGTATCTTGGAGGTAGAATGCCCCTGGCTTCAATCTCCAGTACAACAAAAAACAAAAACAATGTCAAATGCTTTAATATGCTAAGAGAGATTCAATTCTATAAAGAAGCTTGGCTAGTAAAAGTGAAAAAGTAGAAACATTTAAAATGGTAAGTAAATTGGGGACAATGTATTTGGTGAATTATTTAAATTTTATTTTGTAGTATGAGTGATTAAACCCAGGGGTGCTCTATATCCGAGTTAGACCCCTAACCCTATTGTATTTATTTATTTAAAAATCATTTTACCTCTCCCTAATAGGCAAAAACTAGAGAGAAAATAGGTCATAGGAGGAAATCTAGATGAAGGAGATTTTATAGATGAGCAAATAAGGCCACCTAACTGAGGTGATGGGAGGGGAAGAGGGAAATTCTCTACTGTTCATGATGTACATTAGCAAACATATTAAAGTCAATCACTAAGCCAAACAACGAGAAAGAGGGAGGAGGACGGAATGGGGTGGGAACTGGGTAAGTGCTCATCGGGTGATGTGTGCATGTATGCCTCCACCATCTCGTACCCCATTAATATGTATGACTACAATGCACCAATAAAAATTTTTAAAAAATCACTTTATTACAGTGACGTTCAACGTAATACAACCATACATGCTAGATTTCCCTCCACTTCATACCCCTCTCTCCTTCTCCCTCCCAAAATGTGTAGGGAAATTGGTGATAATACCTTCACATGTTGCCATAGTATTATTTGTACCATTTTCTTCAGTCCTCTCTATTCCTCTTCCTAACGCCCTTCCACTACTCTATAAGTCTCTCTCTGCATTATTTAAAGTTCCTTACAGTTTCTATTGTCTCCCTAGCTTCCATATTTGAGAAAAAAGCCCACAACCCTTGACTTTGGTCAATTGGCTGATCTCACTTAACATAATATTCTCTAGTTCCATCCATTTTTCTGCCGTTTATTTATATTTATTTATTTATTTATTTATTTACATTTCTGTATAAATGCCCATACCCTGGTCTCAACTTGAATTCCTATTTCAGCCTCCCAAATACTTGGATTACAGGCATGTGCCACCAAGCCAGGCATTTTCTTTTTTGATACTGAGGATTAAACCCGGAGGCATTCTATATCTGAGTTACACCACCAGCCTTTTTAAAATAAAAACAAAACCTGAAACACAGTCTTACTAGGTTACTGAGGCTGGCCGTGAACCTGCAATCCTCCCAAGTCCTGAGATTATAGACATGTGCCACGGGTGCTGGGCACCAGGCAAATTTTCTTATATAAAAGTATAACATGGAAAAAAATAGCTTAAGATGTTAACAAAGTGCCTGATACAAAATTTCGTATTTAATATTATTGAAACATAGAAAAAAGACTGGAAGAAAATACCTAGATAATAACTAAACATAAAGGAACGCTTTTCCATTCTCACTAGCCTAAGGTTGTGTCAATGAGGGAGCTGGCTGGGAGCTCTGAGAAGAAAGCAGAGTGCAGTTAACTTGTCAGCCTGGGGAATGAGGAAGGGAAGACCAGAGAGACCCTGAAAGGCTCCAAGCCAGCGGAAGCAGCCTGGCTAACCCAGGAGATAGAGACTGTAATTCGGGGCGGATACGGTAAATCTTCTATAACGAGTAGGGCTATAATTCTTTTCATGGTAAGTTGCTAGGAAAATCATAAATTGGTCATGGTTAAAATGTCAGAAGACTCAAAATCATAAGAAAAATAATGAATTATTGAGGTTTTGGCTTACTCTAGAAGTCACACAAAGTTTTCTGAGAGGAGTAGGAGGTAAGACAAGAATAAAGTAATTTCTGCTGTATGAATATTTCAATTAGGCAGCTGGAAAGGCTTGGGTGGAAAAATATAAATTTTTACTCTCGAGTTATCAGAGAAAACATGTATCTAGATCAGCTTTGGAGAAATAGGGTCTGGATAAACACATGCACAACCCATAGAGAATACCATTTATGTATGTACACCCCTGACGCACAGCAGACTAATCTTCAAGTGTATAGATTTAACAGCATTTTAAAGAATTTTATAAATATCTTAAGTATAATGCTTTATGACTCAATATTTATCTTTCCTTTTCCCCAATATCCTATTTTCCTATCTTCTATGTTCATGTTTTTAAGAAATCAAATATATTTATATGCATGTATATCTGTATATACATACATATATATTTATATTTCCATATACATAAGCATGCACATATGATTTTTGGAGTTTTTTTGGTACTGGGGATTGAACACAGGGCCATTCTATTCCTGAGCTATACCCCCAGTCCTATTATGTCCTTTATTTTGAAACATAGTCTTGCTAAATTGCTGAGGCTGTCCTCAAACCTGCAATCCTCCTGTCTCAGCCTCTCAAGTACCATGTGCCACCACACCTAGATCACATGTATAATTTAATACAGACAATTTTGAAATTTTCATCTCTGGCCATTATTAGCACAGAAATAAAGAAAGAAAAAAAAAAGAGAGAAGAAAAGGGGGAGAAAGAAAGCGAGAAAAAGGGAGGGAAGGAGAGAGGGCAGGAAATCCATTGCTTGATCAGCTGAGCACAAAGACCACGGATGTGTGAGCCTAACTTAATGCTCCAAAGGTAACTGATTCCTTAGTGCACATCATCCCTTCTCACCTATACTCATGGCCAGGAGAGAATGTTCTTCTTCTATCACAACAAAGATCATGGTGTACTGACTGACTGTCTCCTCTCCACTGTGCACCCTGAGAGGGCGGGGCCATGCTTGTCTTGTTTATTGGTGGGACCCATGCAGGGGCGGCGCCTCAGTGAGCATTTGTTAAGAAAGTGAGGAATGCACATGTACATCCAACTTGTCTTTACAGACGCCCACTCTCACCTTCTTCATTACACTTTCCCCAGAGCCTCAGTGGCTGATCTAAAATTTACTGCGGTACTAGTCTGCATCACTACTTAATACTTGATTCTGCACATTAGGTTTCTTATTCTTTCTTTTTCTTTTTCTTTTTGGCAGGTCTGGGATGGAACCCAGAGGCATTTCACCTCCAAGTTACACCCCCTGCCCCAGTTTTTATTCTTTTATTTTGAAACAGGGTCTCACTGAGTTGCAGAGGGCCTCACTAAGTAGCTGAGGCTATCAGCGAACCACGATCCTTCCGTCTCAGCCTCCCGAATGCTGGGATTGCAAGTGTGCGCCACCACGCCCGGCTTCTTATTCTTGTTTTCAGTTGCTTGCTGACTTTTTATTATTTTAGAGAGATATGCTTCTCAAGGACACTTACATATGCTTATTCATTTTATTTCCCAAAGCATTTTTGAAAGACCTAAAAACTCTGTAATAAACACATATTGAATTAAATGATAAAGTCCTTAAGAGACTGTGGATTTAGTGATATCTCTAAAGATGCTATCTATTGACTACATTGTATTACAATTACAATGTGTCATGGACAGAAAACCTAGACTTTGTTGGTTGAGCTGAGTTAGAAACACAGCTGTCAAGGAGGAGTGGTGTTTCTGATTGAATTTTAAGTGTCATCTGGTAACACATTCCTCCTTTTATAGCTCCGTATCTTTGGGGCTGGAAAAAACCACCTAAACCCAAGTATTCTGTTTTCCTACTTGTAAAATAGGAACACTGACAAGCACAGCAACAAAAATACACATCGACCTATCTCAAAAAGGAAGACTGCAATCAAAGGGGAAATGTAGGTGAACAAGTTTCCCAAACCATTGTATTTATCAATCCGAAAAACACAGTTGATTGTCAGGCGCTAGAGGAGCACTAACAGTGAGGGTGGCTGCTTCTGAGAGCAGATACCGGGCAGAAGGGTGAGGTGTTGAAGAAGAGAATCCCCAACACAACCAGCCAAACATGCTCGTCATAAATCAAAGACCATGTTCAACACCCACCGTGTGGAGATTACGGGGCACCTGTCATCCACAACTTCTGGCACTGCTGCAAGCATTGCATATTCCAGACCGGGAGAAAGCTTACCAGACACGAGCTGCTGTCCAGGCAACCCCACGGGAACCATGCCCAAATTATTCATGGCTGTGGCCCAGGCTGTGGGATCTGTCACGGACATGTTGAGCTGGGTTGTGTCTATTGCTATACTCCCCAAACCATCAGCTGCTGCGGGAAAAAAACAAAACAAAACAAAACTCTGGCTTAGAGTTGGTGGGCAAGGGTCTTTGCTTTAAGGAAAATCACATTTCTAGAGCTGAGAGGCTTCATTTAGAACATTTCCAACGCCACCCCCCCCACACACACAAATACAAAGCACTATAATCTACAGTAATATTCTCTTCAGACCTAAATGTAGGGTGTTTCCGAATACTTTCTGGGAGAAAACTTAATGACATGTAGTTTCCTTCATATGCAATATGCCTTTTATGGGGGTACTCTTGAAAAAAAGTGAAGAATTGCTTCTTTCTATTGGTGAAATGATACTACTTAAATGACAAGGTCAAGAAACAAAGCAGTAATATTCTCTTGGTAAAAGACGTCAACTGGCTTAGTAGACCAGAGTAAGTAAGTGTGTCTGTTTCCAGTGTAATTCTGTACCAGGCGTGCCTTTTAACTATCCAGTTAGAAACACAGCTTTCAAGGAGGAGTGCTGGTCCTGATTGAATTTTTAAGTGTTATCTGGTAACATATTCCCTCTTTTATAAAGCTTTACATCATTACATTAAGGAAATGCAGGTGTTTACCCAAAGTGACTTTTCCAAAATATTCCTCATAAGCACTGACTTTTTATAAAATAAGTACAATTAAACACAAATAGCACAGAGCAAAAAAGAGCAACATGTACTGAATTTGACTAAATGTGATTTTCACAAGTTTTTTTTAACATGAGATATTTTTATTTATTTTTTATTGGTGCATTATATTCATACATCATATTGGGGTAAAAAATGTGTGTGTACATACGGGTACACATCACCGAATTAACCCCTACCCAATTCCCACCCCATTCCCTCCCCATCCCTCCTTCCCTTGCTTGGCTTAGTGGTTGACTTTGATATGTTTAAGTACATTGGATTTTCACAAGTTTTGTGACCTGTTTTTTTTTTTTTCCCCCCCAGAGCTTTGGCTCCCAGTTTTAATGCCTATTTTCCAACAAGAACTCAAGATGTCTGGTTTGTGTCCTGCACTGGTCACCAACATTTACCTGCAGCCATCATCTGAGGAAGCTCCTGGGGACACCGGGCGATGCTCTCAGCTCCACCTGCATCTACCATTGACTCATGAGCATCCTGGGGGCCAGGGGCACTCTGACGGTGGAGTGGAGGGTCCCCTCGGAGATCATGGGATTCTGTAAAAGGGGAGAGGAGTGTGGTGAGAAACCGTAATGGCTCAACAGGATAAACTGTTGTCTATTCAAACAAAGAAACAAACTATGAAGGATCACTTCCAGAGGGGCACAGAGTAAAGCTGTTTGTGTGGGTCCCTCTGTGGCTGTTTCTCTTGTGGCTCAGTGGCTCAGTTTCTCCAACCGAGCAGCGAAGCTGTGTTGGCACAGGCGGCTCCAGAAGCAGCAGGGTCTGCGAGCACCTCCACGCTCTGCCTCCCACTGCAGAGCCTGCACAATGGGGCTTATCAGCCCCTGCACAGCCTCATCCACACACCGCACATCAATGCAGAGGGCAGACGCAGGGCGAAATGTGAGGGGCTTTTTAAAGTTAAAAAATTAATTGATGTTGTTATTTTGGGAGATGGTCGTCTGTGAAATGTATTCAGACAGGGGGAAAAAAATGTCTGGAGCAGGAAGAAAAGAGCAAGAACCCTTTCACCGCAAAGAAGGCAAAGGAGGACGCTTAAATTACAATAGCCAGGAAAGGCAAGAGGGGAGCCTGACATGCTGTCCATAGAAGAAGCACAGAGGCGGCTGGGCAGCAAAGGAGAAACACTGTTTTGGGTTTTTTGTTTGTTTGTTTGTTTTTTAACTCTCTGGAATGAAAAAATTTGACTGGCCAAAATTTGTATGGTGTGAACTTTTCTTAGCATCACATAGCATAGTATACATTATTATATTTTTAAAACATTTTTCTATATCAAATAAGTATGCATTAAATATCAAATAAATATATGTGATTACACTT
Organism: Muscardinus avellanarius; assembly: GCF_963383645.1. Taxonomy (NCBI): domain Eukaryota; kingdom Metazoa; phylum Chordata; class Mammalia; order Rodentia; family Gliridae; genus Muscardinus; species Muscardinus avellanarius. The sequence continues at coordinate 147,270,710 of NC_137787.1, read as the reverse complement.
TTAAAACATTTTTCTAATAAATATAAACAACAATAAAATATTAAATAAGGTTATAAAGGGCCCCTCTATATTACACTATTTATAAAATGTTATGCTTTCTCCTTACCCTTAAAAAATGCAAAAACACAGAAACCTCACATATTCATATTTTAAGTGAACTTTCACCAGTTCACATCCTAGATGAACGAGCTGACAAGTTTGATCTTAAGTAGATTTGATATGACACATGAGTTTAAGTATTTATTTCCAATCGGGTACAAATTTACAAATTTTTCTACATCACGATTGTATTAATGATGATTTTAGAATTAAATGTTCTAGTTTTTCAGCGTATCTAGTGTGATTCTTTTAGGGTACGTTCTTCATTTCTTTGAATTTTAGGCACAAGAATGAGAAAATGTCAAAAATAACTTTTTACCCGGTGAGCAGACATCTCATTCAAATAGAAGTTTAGGTTTCACTATCTCAAGAATAGGTGGATAATGAACAAATGGTTTCTATGGTCTCAACAAATCTCTAGCCTTCAAATAATGGGGCTTAGGAAATACTGAGGAAATTTTTTCCAATTGTCTATCATCTAGCAGTGAATAATTCCAACTTTGGGAGCAAACGGTCCTCAGGTCACATATTTTATACCTTGCTATTAAACTCTACTACCCCTATGAATTTAGAGCATGGTTATATATGGCACATCAATTATCCTAGGGAACAGGTGCCATCAAAGAGATTTTCACTATATAAAATAAAGTCAACAGCATAAGAAAAACAGAGCTAACCTAAAGGTCTGCCTATAGCTGTTCATCCAGTAGCAATATTTCTCTGATGAAACCTTCATGCACTTTTCTTTCCCTACATCCAGCAATTTCAGGGAAGCAAGGCAGTCTGGCTAGTATGTGTTTCTTCTTTTCTCAAATGGCCCTTCAGTAGAGCTGCCTAAGATCATCACAAGGTCACTATTTGTCTTACTTATCTTCCCAAATGAAGTTTAGTTGGCAGGCTTCCTTATAGCTCAGATTCTCTCCTAATGGGCATCAATCATACTTTATTTTTCTCTCTCTCTAATGAGTCCAGAGTTCTGGAACATTATATCAGAGAACATCCCTGTACTTTGTAGGCTTTATGACTTGTGCCTCACTGATCACATTTCACCTTGACTTTTGGCTACAATGTTTTTTGATGTTTTAGGGGTAGGATTTGCTTTCCTCAGCTAACATCCATTTGTTCCAGTGGCAGTTTTCCCCTTTGTGATCACAGTTCTGCACAGGGGCAGGAAGCGTCCTGGAGGCCCACAGCATCTACCTACCATTTTTCTGGCTATCTTAACACACTGCAATTTCACTGAAAAGAGACCTTGCTTTGTTAGCAAGATATCGTTTGTAAAGCTTGATTTATCTACTAGTTGAACGTTGGAATTCATTATATCTCTTCAATTTCCCAATCCAGTGTTTTTAATGACATACAATTTCAGGGGGACACAAAGTACCGAGGATTGTGATTCTAAAGTAAGTTCTGTCATATCTCAGGCATTTCAAAAAGTCTCAATGCTACCATGACACTGTTTACAAAATTTAAACTGATTTGATCACATGCCTTGGAAGAAAGATAATGCTTGTAGTTAATTACTACCTGGTAATTTATGAATAGTTCCAAGAGCTATTTGTGTACCCTACTAACATCTATCCTTCCTATTGAATACCTGCCTCTTTAAATGAGTCAAGACCATAATGCCTAATTTATCATTAAAATCAATTTCTCTGGCTTAGTTTTTCTTATTTCTAAACTATAGAAAAGAATAATAATCTTAATGGTGTTTATTTACACACAGAGATGCGGGGAGCTAAAAAATTATAGCTAATAAAACACTTTGAATATAGTAGGTAATAATAATTATTATTTTACTTAGAAGTGTAGTGTTTCCATTAAGGTGCCTGGGATCTTTGTGTTCTGATGAATAATTATGTAATTAATTATAAAACAGTGAATAACACTTGATATTTCTAAAAGTAAGTGTTGCCCTAGTTTTCTGTACCTCACCTAAATTATAGCAGGATATTTCATTTTTCAATATTTATTTATTAAATAATATAATGTCACTTAAAGTACATATAATTTTTTATTTCTAAGTATTTTTCTTCCTCTGCAACTATAAAAGCTTTTAGGAGACTCATGACCAAAAAATTGGCAGTTTCTACTTACAGGTTTTACTGATGTATGATCACAAAACAATCAGATGCACAAAATGTCAAGGATAATAGTAGGGCTTTGTCCAGGGCTTAATGGATGTCTATCCTGTTCTTTATTAAGAGATACTCAAGTACAAAATTGCATGCCCAATTTCATAACTGTTCAACAAGATATATTTATGCTCAGTTTTCACCAGGCTATATCAATGGAGTAAATAGTTTTTGAAATTCATGAAGCCTATGAAAATATTATTTGGCCTAAAAAAGAGTATAGGCTATTTCACTCTTTTTTTTTTTTCTTGGTGGTGGTGGTACTGGGGTTCCTGGAAGCCCTTCTACCTCCGGGCTACACTCCCAGACCTATTTTTATATTCTTATTTGGAAACAGGGTCTCCTAAGCCAGCACGCGTGGCTGGCTTCGGTCCTCCTGTCTCTGCCTCCCAAGTGCAGGGATTACAAGCGTGCGACACCATGCCCGGCAAATTAAGGGTTTTTGTTTGTTTGTTTTTTGTTTTTTTTTGTTTTTTGTGGTACTGGGGATGGAACCCTTCTACCTCTGGGCTCCACTCCCAGACCTATTTTGTATGTTTTAGTTGGAAACCGGGTCTCTTAAGCCAGTGAGGCTGGCTTCGAACCTGTACGATCCTCCTGTTTCTGCCTCCCAAGCGCGGGGATTACAAGCGTGGGCCACCACGCCTGGCCTTATTTCACTCTTAATAATACAACCCTTTCCAATACTTGAAGATATCAAGAACACGCATATTTTGAATTCTTAAACCCAGTAACTGTCAATGAAAACAGATTCCTATTAAATGGAGTAGAGATCAGTTAAGTACTAAAAATAATTTTTATGAAAATAATTTGGTTTGATCTAATTTCTTAGGTTTATTACTTACTTTAATAGCAAAAGAGCTATAGTGAGAAAAGGTTTATTAATATTGAAAAGAGTTGATACCAAAGAAAACTTGTTCTACGTGGTATCTGAAACCATATTCTATAGAAAATCTTCATTAGCATTACCATAGTTTATATTGATAGTAAAAAAATAAATTTCCATTCAGAGGCCACTATTCTTTTCTATCACTAAGAAAATATCTAATTTTGGTCTTTATGTTCAGTAGGATACTAATTTGAGGTTATGGGAGTGTTCATAGATTAAAATAATGGGAAATATCAAATGTTTCGTATGTATTAAGGCCATAATTTTTAAGCACCTGTCTATGAATAATAAAGGAGGCATTTCTGCTTCTGACAATGGGAAAGTAGGTAATTGCAGATTGATCTTCCAATTGAGGAACAACCAGGAAAGCTCAATGTTTTCATGTATTTTGTAAAATTCTATTGTCTCTGCAAAAAACAAAGGATCCCCCCCAAGAGGCTGCAGTTACTGAAAAGGGTTACTAAATAGGCTTTTAAGGAGAACGGGTGCTATCCACTACTGGGTATTTGGTTTTGCTACTGGAGGGAATGACTGGACTCTGCAAGTTTGGGGCAGAGTGGAATTGCTCAGCAAAATGTGGTAAAAGAGAACACAAGTCTTGAGTAGTTTGAAAGAATAAAAGGAAGAGATTGTTGGTGGCCCAACCATGTGAAAAGGGGGGCTATGGAGAAGACAAGTGAATAAAGCGGATTTCCAGGTGGTTCAATGAAAAGTATATAATTAAAGCTTTCCCTTGTTTCCTCTACAGAACTTTCAGCAAGGCCTACATTGCGTCCTAATTCGTAGGAGTCGTTTTTTGTGGTTGGAGGCATTTTGGAGGAGAGAATAAAGATGATAATAAAGAGGCATCTGATAATGGAGATTACCTAATGCCCTGCCCTTTAAAGCTATTAAGTCTGTTAAACATGCAGGATACTGATCAATTATTATTGATTACTATCTGACCATTAGTGAGAAAAATATGATAAAGATCTCAGCTTTGGCATGTCACAGGGCAATTCATGATCGAAGGATTATAAAATAGAAATATTCTATCAAGGCCGGGCGTGGTGGCGCACGCTTGTAATCCCGCGCTTGGGAGGCGGAGACAGGAGGATCGCGCAGGTTCGAAGCCAGCTGCGCTGGCGTAAGAGACCCTGTTTCAAAAATATAAAATAGGTCTGGGAGTGTAGCCCGGAGGTAGAAGGGCTTCCAGGAACCCCAGTACCACCAAAAAAAAAAGAAAAGAAAAAAAGAATTATTCTATCAAATAAATTTAAAAAGTTCATTGTGATGGAGGGAAAACCCACCCCTAGGAAATGATTTTGGAAGAGGACAGGGCTCAGCAAGAGTTATTTAGGAAGAAATGGACCCTAACCTGTAGCACTTTCTATCAAATCAATGAAATCAAAAGGTTTTCTATAATATATAACTGCTTTTTTATGTATTTATAAATCTACTGCACAATTTTCAAAACTGTCACAATTTGACATACATCATATCACAGTGCTCCTGAGGAGACACGACACTCATATGAGAGTGTCTCCCTTCAGTTTTCCCTTTAAGGAAAGAAGACAAAGTAGATATGTACTCCCTCCTCTGTTCTTCCCTAGCCCTCTGCACCTCTCCATACCAACACCAGTCACTTTGCATTCTAATTAGTTTTTTTTTAACCTCTATCTCCCCAATATGCTATGAACTGGGAATAATTAAGAAAATGAGTCATACTTGCATACTCTGCAGCTAGCAAGCATTGTAGATAAAATATGGAGGGTCTTCCCTCTCTCTCTGTGTATGATGTATATTATATTTCTAAATCAATAAAATATATTTCAAATTACATATAAAAAATATATCTATCTATACAGTTTAAGTGACTTTATGCATGGAAAGAAAAAAGGGAAGGAAAAGTGGAGAAAAAAAGAAAAGAAGGAAGTAAAGAAATAACAACGAAAAATTTTGGTTCCAGGGTTCACTCCCAAAGTTTGGGAGTCTGCAAGTTAAAGAACGCAAAGGGAAGACACCTCTTAGAAAAGAGAATGCAGATAAAATTTAAACTGACAAAGAAAAATATTCTTTACAAGTATGTCAGAGATCGTGAGATAAGTTCTGGTGCACTCAACAGGTCATCTGATAAAATTTAAGACGCCATACCTCCCTGGCAACCACTGCAGGGTCTAAAGCAAGTTGTAGCAATGTTCTCCTTTTGTGTGACTTGTAGGCAGCCGCTCTTGGACTGAGCTGAAATCTATAAATAACCACAGCTCCAGATCCATTAAGGATTGCATTAATGTGACAAAGGCATATATGTGTAGCACTAAAGAAATGAAATCACTGGGAGAAAGGGAAAGTTTCAATCTGGCATAGGCCGTAGAGGATGGAAAGCAGACCTGGCCATTTCTCAAAATCCAAATTCTGTTGTGGGCCTGTGATTATACTCTCAATTTTTCTACTTTGTCTAGGGGCCAGTTTTAAACTCTAAATCATCTTCTTTCTGTATTAGTGATGGAAACAATACTGAATGGGAAAGATTTTATCCATGAAATGTCTGTCTTCAAGGGAGAGGTAGAGGGAAAGAGAGAAGAGACAGAGATATACAGTGAGATTTAGACAGACAGACAGGTCTCCCTTTGAAACCATGCAATCAAACAAAATAATAAGCGAAATGACTAAATTTTCCAGAAAGACTTACCATGTAAATAAACAAACCTGGGTAGAAAAATAAAGACAATTATCTTTTTTTTTTTTTTTTTGCAGTACTGGGGATTGAACCCAGGGGTAGTCTACTTCTGAGCTATACCCCATCCCTATTTTGTATTCTTTATTTTGAAACTGGGTCTCACTAAGTTGAGGAGGGTCTCACTAAATAGCTGAGGCTGGCTATGAACCTGCAATCCTCTTGACTTAGCCTCCCAAGTACTGGAATTACAAGTGTGAGCTACCATGCCCAGCTTAATTATCTTTTGACATAAGAAAATTGCTATTCAACATTACATGTATAACTATAGAGAAAAGACAGAGGTAAAATTATTTTTCTCAGGAAACCTTTGGTTTTGAAAAAGGCTACATTTTGTATTTTTAGATTGAGCAAATAACAAAAGAACATTCTTAAGACCTTAGGAATAAAGTACTTTTTCCCATTAAAAAATGAGAACTAAAAAAACAGGCCTGGAGGCTGTTGTTACTTATTATCATAAGTAACTTTGAAGTCTTTGTATAGACAGGCTTTAAAATATAGTAACTTCCACCTTCCCACTATTTCAGATTTTTTGGAAAGGGTAATATTATATTTGAAAATTGAATGCCTCAACTCATTCCCCTCATCAATAGATGTCAAACACACACACACACACACACACACACACACACACACACACACACACACACCTACACACACACACACACACACACACACACACACACACACCCTATTGTTCCTATGTTTACATCCTAGTTCATTGAGCATCAAGGCTTCAAGAACTGAATGAAAACTAATACTTCATCAATTCCGATGTCTCCCAGACACATTAGTCTCCAAAATGTTTCTGAAAGGCCATTGTTCAGCATCAGCCAGTGGTGGTGAGGGTGTGGCCACCCACTGTTTTAAAGTCCCAGGGATCCCAGTTGTTATCCTTGCACCTGAGCTCTTACTTGGAGGAGGAGGATGAAATCTAAATTTTCTCCTCAAATCCTACATCTGTAGTGATGCCTAGCTGTGAGAAAGTGACTCTTCGATCCCTTGAAGAGGACCATTGACGCTCAACAAACATTTGAGTCATAAACAAATTTATGAAAGTAAAATCCCTTCATTGATAAGTCCTTTCTGAGTTAATACTCGTTCACTGTTCATTTCCATTCACATTTGCAAAGTTCTACCAACTGTAAAGAGTAAACAGAAGGTCATAATTAAATAAAAGCTTTTAACTAAAAAGCTATGGGCCACTAAGAAAGAGCCAGAGAGGCCAGAGCAAAGATTCCTTCAGAGAAACGGTGACACCGCTGGACCAAGACTTCAGAAGGATTCCAGGATTCAAAGACACAACCAGCAATGGAGATAAAATATTTAAACCACAGACACAGCCAAAGAATAAGTTTTTAATGCCTATATAGAACAGAAAGGCAATATTGGCCACATACTGGCCTTTTTGGCTCTAGTGATACACAAAAAGTAATTTCTGCAAACATCATTACCTTCTTATATAAAGGAAAGAGACAATACATCATTCTTGAACTGGTGCTAGTTCCTGTTCAGTTTCTTCATTATGTTCTCACTTTGCACCTTGACATAACTGTGGAAAACATATTAAGCTAGAGGGTAAAACATTTTAATTGTCCTGGGTAAATAACTGACTCTTAAATGCCTGTAAACTCTGGTCAATGAGTTATCTATTTTCCCAAAAGGCCCAGGTAGAGCCCTTTGGTCTATGGGAATCTACTTGCAATAAAATCCAGATTAGTCCATGACCAGCCAGAACCAGTGGCTCAATCTGTTTAACATTTCTTTTAGTCGAGTCACAAAGAACATGCTAGTTACACTTTAAACTAATGTGCTCTTAATGATGTCACTGCATCCCAATGAATAAAGCATTAGCTCTGTGGTCATGACCTCCCCCCAAGAACTTATAGACACAGCATGATGGCCCCACTTCTAGTGTGCTGCCCTGGGCCAGAGACCTTGCTTTCACTTCCTTCGAAGGACTACCTACATTCCTTCTACTGCTCTGTAACTAGGGGAAAGGGCACTGTCTCTTAGTCCTCTGGGCCTCACAAATGGTGTGGTTCCATGTGGGCGTGACCAGAAGGCTTGGTGGGGGACAGTTAGGGAGGTGGCTGGCTCCAGGAGCCTGATGCAGATGCACTTGCGGCTGGACATCCGAGGCTTTAGTTTGGTAGGGAGCATTCTGAGGAAATGGTCCAGACCTCTAATGTTGCTGGTTGTCATCAGAAAGATTCTTAAAGAGGTGCAGGGAGGAAAAGGAAGCCTGTGTGGCCCAAAGGTATTCAGATTTCCCAGGCTGGAGGCCAAATGTGCAGTGTGGAAAGGTGGTTCTAAGTCTCCAGGAACATACGTATTCAGAGGACAGTACAAAGATTGTCCAAAATTCCTATAGACAAAATTATATCGATTGCTAGATGTGAATGCATTTTATATGCTCAACATGATACAGGGTAAGTGCCCCCAAAGTAAAGCTGCTGTTGCCTACACAGGTTTTAAGGCACCCTGTCTCTGTTTGCCTACTGTGTGTGGGATAGGCAAGGTCCTAATTTCTCTCCAATCACTAAACTCAGTTCAAGGTCAAATGCCATCCTCACTTATTTATTCACAGATCCCTTAACTGAATGGGGAAGGCAGAGGAGGTGCAGGCAAATATCCAACTATTTAAGAAACATAGATATGAGAGGAAAACATCTGGCCTACAGTACTGAATATAGTTTCATGTTAGGTTAGAATAATCGCATTTATTTACGGTTTTATTATTTATAAAAGAGAAATTATGCTGAATGTGCTTTGTGGGAATTACAGTATATTGCCATTGCTACCACGGTTTATTATTTTCACAGCTAGATGGCTTAAACCCAACCTAAACAAATATTTTAAAAGAATTCCCACTAACATTATCACTTTTTTCCCCTTCCTGTTCTTAATGCAAAAGGTCTACTTTTCAAATTCTTTGGTATCTTTTAGAGTAATTCTAAATATTATGGTTGATTTATTTATTGTGGTCCAAGGAATTGAACCCAGGGGCATTCTACCCCTGAGCTACACCCCTAGCCTTAATTTATTTATTGATTTATTTTGAAACAGTGTTTGGCTAAGAGTTTCTGAGTGCCTTGCTAAGTTGATAAAGCTGGCCTCTAACCTGAAATCCTTTTCTCTCAGCCTCCTAGTACTGGGATTACAGGAATGTGCCATTATGTCAGGCTGTTATGGTTTATTATAAGATAATGCTTACTGTAAAATAATGACTTCAGGAAATAACCAGCAACTAGTGGTCTTTGGCAGCATTTGGGCACTGCAGTGTCTGCAAATTCCAAATAGTCACTAGGTCTTGACTATTACAGCAATTACGATAATGATTTTATTACTCTGTACAATAAAATAGATAGGTCCTTGTACACTTATCCATTTATAAACTTGACGAAGTCCTTACAAATCAAAGAGTTTAGCTAATAGGCAATGTAAAGAAAACATAACAGTAAGACATAATAATAAAAAAAAAACAAAAGGCACTATTAGTTCACAGTTCCACATCCTAACACAAACCCCACTTCAGTAGGGGTCACCATCTGCATTCATACACACCCTACCAGACACTGGCTACCATTTCTAACTACTAGCTAATTAAATTGTCCTTTTCTCTGGCTGTAAAATTTCCCCAGAAGTTCAATGACACACTTCTCTTCAATCTGAGAATAAACATTGATGTATGTTATGGAAATGAGAATTAAATTTTTTTTGGTGGTACTGGGGTTCCTGGAAGCCCTTCTACCTCCGGGCTACACTCCCAGACCTATTTTTACATTTTTATTTGGAAACAGGGTCTCCTAAGGCAGCGCGTGCGACTGGCTTTGAACCTGCATGATCATCCTGTCTCTGCCTCCCAAGCGCAGGGATTACAGGTGTGCACCACCACACCCGGCAGAATTAAAAAATTTTAAGAAAAAATTTTTACTTTTAAGATAATATATGTACCAAGTTCAAATAAAACTGATGTCTATAGAATAAAAGGGCAATGCTGTTCCCTCTGCCTCCCCCAGCTCTCCCTCCCCCACACCCTCTAGGGGCACCTGCTGGGAAAATAGCTTACTATATAATAGCCCCTGTTGTTAGCAGATCATGTCCTTGATCTTGTGGGGGGAGGGAAAGACCTATAAAATATGTTATTTGTAACTTTGTAATAAAATAAATAAAAGACGTTTCAGAAGGTTAAGGTGTGGATTTCGTCCTCAAGGTCAGAAAGAGTGGCAGCACCTGGATTCCATTCATCCTAGCCTGGATCGTGGTTGTTATAAATTTGGGGGAATGAGTTTTCTGCCAACAAAGAGTCTGGCTAGGAAGTCCCTCTGGGTTTTGCTGGCTTTAAAGACAGGAGCCTAGGGTAAAAGGTTACTTTCATCTCCTAGAGATGCATTCACTCGACAGATCTTTATTAAACACTTACTGTATGTGGGTCACTGAGCAAGACACAGATCCTGTTTTCAAAAGAGTTGCAATAATAGAGCAGGAGAAATAAAATAAAAAAGCATTAGCAGACTTGAGCTTGCTGTGGTGTAGAAAACTGGATACTCTTAGGAGCCTGTCTATTGCAATAAACAAACAAACAACTAAATTCTGGATAAAACTACTCACTAATATATTTCTAGGCTGATAAAGTAAATGCTCCAACATCCTCTGCTCATCCCCCCACCAAAATAAAGAAAAAGGTAGTCTGAAACCAGAACACTGAGCTATGAGCAGTAAGCAAAATAAATAAATAATAAATTGATTAATTAATTAGTTAATTATAAAGATAACAAATGAAACCAGAGTTGCTTGGAGGAAAAATGCCACCATTAGCCAATGCACCCAGAACTGGACAAGGTGGCAAGGTAGAGCTATGTTCCTAGGCAATCAGGACCTGCAGCTTTGCTTACATGGCTTTTACCTGGTCAACTTTCTTGAGCCCTCTGCTTTAGTCAAAGAAGTAGCCAAGGGAAAGAACTTGCACAAACCAGCAGAAATCACTACTGCTAACAACTCTAGAACCATGAGAGAAGCACATCATGTTTCAGTATTTTGAGAAAAGTAAACAAACACAGGCATCTCTGAGGACTGATCTATACATTATATATATATGAGGGCAAATGGGTGGTCAGAGCAGAGAACGTGCTATGAAGAAGGGCCAAGCCTCAACAGCATCAAGGACTGCCCCAAACTGCTCTATCTGGGCTGGGAAATGAAGTTAGACAAATATCTATTTTCCTTCTTTCATTCCCATCTGCCAGGGCCCCTTTCTGTCCTACTTCTCTTCTCACATAGTGTCACTAAAGCAAGCGTTGTCATAACACTGGTGGCCAGCTATGAGTAAGGAACCTGGAATTCACTTCTTTCAGCCTGCACCGTGAACAAATGCTATGGAAACAAGGGAGGGGAGACTTGTGGGGCTGATGCCAACAGAAAACCAATCCTCCAAATCCTGCTCCAATGGCTCCCAACATTTGCCAGGCTCTGGAAGCATGAGCATCTGTGTTAGTTACCATGTGACAAGCTTGATCAAAGTCCCATTCTATGCTTGTTGGAACCACTGCTCAATGTGGCAGCTCCTTTTTCATTCCCAATAAGGCTGAATGTAGACCTGAGAGCTGATGTGGGGGCATCACTCTCAATACCTCTGCTATGAAGTAGGAGCTGTTTGGTAGCACAAGTTGCATACCAGAGGAGGGTTCGTGTCGCAGGGCCCCAGTGGGCTAGTCTCCTAAACTTTTCCACTTAACACTTTCAATCTACATTTCACAAGTCATCAGAGGGGCCTTTTGGTGGAACTAATAGAAATGAAATATTACTGGCAAAATCATCAGCTATTTTTATGGTTAAAACTCAAATCCCCTTAGGAGGGTCCTCATAGAGGGACATTCTCTACTATAATAGCTTCAAAATCCCCCCTAAAGGTAACTTCCCTAGCACTCAGAAATTTCATACTCCTTTCTTTCTGGGTTTTTTGTTTGTTTTTTTGTTTTTGTTTTGTTTTCTGCCACTATTGTAGTTTGAGTTGTTGTTACTACGTGCCTGTGTAGCAGAGGCTTGGTAGCACATCATCATTTTAGTTTGTCAACTTCTGTGGTCCAGGAGATCACATAGGGAAAAGACTTGTTGTCGTGATGTCTCATCCCAGCACCTAGAATTCAGAACTCAGAGCAACAGCCGGCCGTGGCAGGGACGTTTTGGATGTCAACTGCCATTGGATCACACACTTGGGAACCAAGGAGATGAGCAGGCTCTTAGGAAGTGTAGCTAATTAAAGAGAAAATGTGAGTTAATATAGAAATGTGATGCAGAGGAAAATGGAGGTTATAGTTGCATCCTTCCAATCAGAGATGTATTGAACTGAAATTGCTTCTAAATTTGTCAGCTCTCTGTTGAGATAAATTGGGGAAAAAAAGCTTATATGAAGAGAAAAGGTGATTTTTGAAATATATTAAACAGAGACTGGAAGAAAACATTCCCTCCATTCCACGTGATCAGTTTTGTTATGTAGTTACTACATAAGACTGTCTTATTTTGTGTTACCTATGACTTTTCTTGTACAGTCACATGTACAAAAACATTACAAGGTGTACCTCATGAACCTGGACAGGATACATTCCTTATTCAAAGTGGCCTCTTGAAGCGATCACAGAATGCTTGAGAGAAAATGTGAGCTGCACGAGGCTGTTGCCAGTGTAACTGATATACTGTTTTACAGTAAATATTTTTTTAATAAGCAGAAGAAATATACTCTAGGATATATAAAAATCAAAAGTACAGTATTGTGTGCTATATGTTTATGTGACTGGTAGCACAAGTGTGTTTACTAGGCTCACCACAAACACAGGCGTAAGGCCTTACACATGATATCACTAGGAGTTAGGGATTCAGCTCCGTTGTAATCTCATGGGGCGGTCCTAGCACGTGCTGTCAGTCCCTTGCTGACTGATCTGCTAGTCAGTGACACGTGACCATAAACGCATGTTCTTGATGCAAACTGATAAAAGCACATTAAGTATAAGCAAGAGGCGCTCAACCAGGAGTTGAACTGAAGTACTTTAACTACATAGCACTGTCTGTCCTGTCCACTATAGCAAGCAAGATGGTCAGAGCTAATAGTACCACATTACTTGGGTCTGGCTAGCATGGTGGAGAGCCAGCAGGACTGGGACAGAGAAGCAGCAAAGGCTAGCAGCCAATGCTTCGGGTTCTTCCTTTAACCTAAAACAAAAAAAAATGGCTGATCTGCTACTAGCTAATAATGCAATTAAAGCTGACTGAGAGGAAGAAGTTAACCACAATAAGATACGAAAGATAATGGGAGATTTCTTTCCCTGTCTACTAATCTACATATACTAAAACAACATGGAGAGAGGGGCAGCTTATGTGTCTAGGGAGGTCTTTATATTTATATTCATACAATTTATTTCCTTTATTTCTTCTTCTTTTTTTTGCTGTTGTTCTTCAAATAATGCCTTTTTAGATATTAGCATTTTAAAATTCGGATCAGAATTGGTAGTGGAAAAAGAGCTAGGGAAATAAGGGAGATGCCAGTTCTTATGTGACACATTCACAAACCTATGAATTTTTAATGAAGGAACAATGTCTACAATTAGATTTGAAATGAGGTTTTCTTTGTGGGCGCATTTACAGTAAGTGGTGTGCGGGTAGGTTTTACTTTATATTCAGTAAACGGCACCAAGTGCAAAACACTACTATTTAATAGAAAATAAAAGCGAATTGTTGATTGTTCATAGCTCCCTTTTCTTCTAGATTTACAGAAGTGTGGCAGTTTTTAAAATTGTATTCCATTTCATTTAAATGCCACATGTATGCCAGAATATTCAATGGTACAGAAAGTCATTTTTAGTCATGACCTAAAGCTGTCCTTTCACACTGGAGGGAGAACTTTTTATTTGTTTTAAACTGTAAAAATAACTTCTAAATGTAGTCCTGGGGGTGGAAATATATGAAGCTTCTCTATCTATAAATAAGGTATCTCAAATGACCATAAGCATTTTAATAGTGAAGAAAACAAGAAAATAGGATGGGGTGATAGCTACTTAATTTGTACTTTGAGGCTAAAGCTTAACTCTTGTCTTCAGAAGCCTTCAGTTTCCAGCATCACAGAAACACAAGTGAACAGCTCCTCTTCACTTTCAGATGATGTTCAAGGGCCTTCAGAATCCAGCTCCTGGAAACCCCTGCAACCTCCTTCCTCTCCAGGAGCACAGAGCTCGTTCCTCTTCCTTGGGCCTACTAGGCATAGTCTTCACCTAGTGACTCTGCCCCATGGTTTCTTCAGATAATGACACAGCCACCGCCTCCCTCGCCTGGCTCTGCTCTACTGATCTGTCTTCTTACAGAAAGACCTTCACTTATCTCTACCTGAATTCCTTCTAGTAGCCTTATTTTTTTCTCCATAGTATTTCTCAGTATCTAAAGTTATTATATATATATATATATATGTATGTATATGTATATGTATATATGTATGTATGTATGTGTGTGTGTGTGTGTGTGTGTGTGTGTGTGTGTGTATTTGATTAGTTAGTCTTACCTGAAGGCAGAATTAAAGTATTTTTAAATGTTTTCCCTGCTAAATCACCATCAGCCAAAACAGTGCCTGGTATTTAGTATATATACACAACCCTTCCCTCCTACACATGCTTAAATTATGACTAATAATTATGAGTATGTGTATAGGTGTGCATATATACATATATACCCAACATTAATCCTACCTTTTTATTTTCTGTATTTCCATTGCTCTGACATCTGGGATGTTGGTAGAAACAGCAAACGACTGCCTGGGAGCTGCACTCTTCAAATGCCAGCCAAGTAACCCAGAGCCCCTTCTGCCAACCACCTCCTTCACTGGGCTCTTACTGAGCTGCTACTCTTTGCCCTAATCACCCCAGGGCCAGGAATCAGACAGCCCTTTACCCCAGAGCCTGATTAAATTACTCAAACCAGCCAATCGAAGCCTGCCTTCTCTCCTGCAGAAGCCACAATAAAGTCCCTGGCCCATGGATTCCTCCCGCTTCTCCTTGAGACATATCCCATGCTTCCCTGGGTCCTGTCTCACCCCCTGGTGTGGCCTGGTGTGACTTTTCCTTTTTAGAACTGTGAGAAACAAGCTGTCTTCTCCACAGCAGTCTCCAGATCTGCTGGTCTCACCACACCCACCTAAACAATAATACATGATAATAAAAAATGATAATTTAAAATGCAAATGTACAAATCTGTTGGATGGTTCAGGCAAATGAAATTCACTGTATCATCAAAGAAAATGATATATAATCATCACCAGGCATTATGGTTTTCCTAGGTTCTCAAGAAATAAAAATGTCTTTGACATTTTAAGGATTTGTATGTAATTTAGCCTCCATTTCAACACAGAAATTAATTTACGGATTGTTTTTGTAGTTATTATTGGTGACTTATAGTCTGACTCTCCAGCTTTCTTTAGTTTTGATTCAGTCACCATTAACTCAAGGAAGCAGCCCTGCCTTAATCTTTCCGATGGAAGTAATTAACACTACACACTATACACGAAACAGCAATATGTTACCATTAAAATATATATATACGTGTTCATGAGGGTTTGTTAATTATAGCAAGATAAAGAGGGAGGCTGTGCACGTGTGGAGGTAAATTGCCTTCTGCTCAGTATTGCTATAAACTTAGAATTGCTCTAAAAAGTATATTTGAAAAAAAACCAAAATGCATCAATGATTATTTTTAAATAAAATGAAATAAATCTTGCCCATAATTTTAAAAATTATAGCTAGCTCTAGAAGTAATGAGGACACATTTCCGCAACTTGAAATACTCAGTGAGTTTTTCAACACATAGCACACTTCTTTTCACTCCCAATGATATAGCTTGTGCTGTTCTCTGGCCCATTGGTTAGACGCCTCACTGTTCTCTGTTGGAACACACCTCCAGCAGGGCTAAGCCAGGGCCTGACAGAGCATGGCAGCCATAGAAACAGATCCCGGGAAACTGACCTTTAGAATACTCTCCTAAGTAGCTGAGTGTGGTGGCTCAGGCTTGTAATCCCAGCATTCGGGAGGCTGAGACGGGAGGATTGCTGTTCGTGGACAGCCTCAGCTACTTAGTGAGGCCCTCTGCAATTCAGTGAGACCCAGTTTCAAAATAAAGAATAAAAAATAGGGCAGGGGGTGTAGCTCAGAGGTCAAATACCTCAGGTTCCATTCCCAGACCCACTAAAAAAAAAAAAAAAAAAAAAAGAATACTCTCCTAAATTAGCTCAGAGGAATGTGCTCTGTGATTACCCATTACTTGCACCAGGTAAGAAAACAGCCTGAGGCTGGAGTCTTAGCACAATAGGAATAGGCCAAAAAGATATAAAGTTGTTCACAGGAATGGCGAAGGAAGCTTCTAGAATGCGTCGGAGGGGGCCTCATCCCAGTCAGGTGCTGACCTTGGCAGAGGAGTCTTCGCTGGGATTTGATAGCCCGTGCAGCTGTCTTCACGCATGCAGATCCAGGACTCCTGACTGACATCACAGAGCTGTTGACGACATGTTTACCCTGGTGACAACCCATACTCTGCAATAGAAGTGCCTGACCCTACTTATAGAATTAGTAACAATAAAAGAATACTTTTTCAGAAGATGCCAGAGAGGTCATAAAACAGCGCTCATATGCTATGAAAACATGCTTTCCAGATACATGCAAGGGTTGGGGATTTGCATCAAAGGAGCTGGGAGCTCTTCTAGTCCACCCCTCCATCTGACTGGGGGCGGGCACTGCCTCTTCTACACCACTGCTCACGCTGCTTCCAAGTGAGGCTCTCTCCACCTTCTCTTTTCCACATCTCCCTGTTTTTAGGCTCACATCAAGACCTGCTTCCTCTCAGGCATCTTACAAGATCAATTTACCCCCAAACTCCAAAGTTCCCTGAGGGCAGTATGTCAGGGAATTTAATGTGAAACTCAAAACCATCATTTTAAATTTTAATAGTTCTATTTGCTTTGAGCCACGTGAAATGGATGTTTCTGTGGATTTAAAAAAACACTCAAATTAGTAGTTTCACATAGTTCAACCTAATGCATGTTAGAAAGAATATATTTTAAAAACTCTCTCGGACTTCACTGATATTGTTGTTTAGGAGAAACTAAAATGAATACTTTATTGAGTCCTATATCAATAAATAATAAATGTTCTGATACAGCAAAACTGGTGAAGCCTGAATGGAACCACTGAATAACTGTTGTGACAACCAGTGTTCTATGTGTTTCTTTAATAGGTCCAATTTTTTTTGTGTATATTTTTTTTGTTTGTTTGCTTTGTCTTTTTGGATATCTATGTACATATGTTTTCTCACCAACTAGTTTTTCAGACATTTAGAGGCAAGGGACAATTTGAATTTGGCAACTTCTTAGCATCATACTCTGCACAAAACAGACAAACTCATGATAAGGATTTGTCCTGTCACCCATGAAAATAAATTTCCTCCAGGAAATACCATTTGTTTACCTTCATGAACATTCTAAAATGAAACTGATGCAACATGCAGTGGAGTATGCTGCTGCAGCCAGGAAGCCTAGGACCTAGAGCAATGTGAAATACAGATCCGTGGCACTAGATCTGAGGAACACACCTCACCACTGCCAAGTGTTAGCGGGTAGGGTGGTTTGCAGGGCAGAACATAGCTTGGCCAACTGGACTCATTAGCGGGTAGGGTGGTTTGCAGGGCAGAACATAGCTTGGCCAACTGGACTCATTCTACTTTGTACCATAACGTACACAGTCACCTCTGCTTCCTGGCCTCAAATGACAATGCCACCAACAGGTGAGAAAGTAGCTCTTCTACTTTCTCACAGGTTGTTTCTACTTTTTCGACAGGTGAGAAAGGCCAGCTCCTCCTGTGAAGTCCTGGTGACACCTTCTCTGCACAGTTGCTGACCACTGTGGCCAACATTAGGTTCTTCTTAGCACCATCCTTTAACATGGATCCTAAAACAAATGACACCTAGGACTTTGGAAATGTATAGGGATAATTATGTCTCATATGCTTCAGAAATAAAACTAATGGTACTCATATCACATACATATTTCATTTCTGTTTTAAAAACATACAAAATGCTCACATGCTGTTGGGATTTTGAAAGCTTTTGTTAGGTATGCTTTCTTTTATATGGTGGTTAGGAAACAGAATTCTGCCACTAATCGGTCTCTTTTCATAAAATGATGAGTCTCCAGAACATTGAGGAGATCAGTCACTAGATGGTGAAAAAAAGACTCATAAAAGCATTTATTATATAAGGGTATGGTTAAGGGAGAAGAAAGATGTTATTTTCATCTGAGGTATCAGGGGAAAACCACTAGCAGCAGAATATGGGCTGAGTCTCAAAGGATAAAAACACCATCAGTGGGAAAAAGGGGGAGAGTGGAAAAGCAGCTCACTTAAGGACCAGGACACAAGGGTGTGTGATCTGGAGCTCTGGAGCCTGCTAAGGAGATGGAGCTGCCTCTCTGCCATCTTACATTTCTGTGAAGTTATTCACATTATATTGGTCTCTGTATGTATGAAATGACAATGATAGTTTTATTCTTTATAATGTTGCTTTGAGAAAAATGCCAAGGGATTTAAATTTGTGTCTCCTACGTATAATATTTTCTAACATAAAGATGCTGGTTTATAAACCAGAAAACTAAAGTGAGTCTCTTTACAAAAGATAGCCTGAAAAGATTAGGAAAGTGTTGACAATATAAACATGCACTTACCAACTCATGAAATGCTAAAACTAGGGTTTACTGTTCAAAACATAAAGGAGATCATTTTAGTTGAAGGAAAATAAAATACATTTTTATAGCACCGAAAGGAATCTCAGAATTCATTAACCAAGGGACTGGAACAATATACAAAATACTGTGTGTTTAAGAGAGCTTTAAATAACGTCATGGAGAGCAGATTTACAATGTTTTAATTAAACCAAGATAAGAATGACTAGAGTCTGTTCACAACCTTTGATGATAAGGAAGAACTATATAATATCCTTCACATTGACTAGCTGCAAAAAATCAATAACAACACAAATATGACAGGACTCTTGGAGGAAAATTACTAAACAGCCAAGAGTTCATAATAATGAGGACAAAGAACATTAATTCTAATCAGATCCACACCAGTGACTAATGAAAAACATTTTTAAAGTTCAGAGAAATATAAGTATGCTATGAATACATAAGTTAACATCCCTAACGAGCATAGGAGATATTAAGAAACTCAGAAATGTAAAATTTTGATTTTATAACTAGGTAGTCATAACCTAAGTGAAAGGAAACGTGGGATTGACAGTATAGAAGTCTCTATCATTACAAGAACTTCATGATGAATTTGATTCTGAAAGGATGAGTTAAAAATTGAAATGATGACACAATAGTAAAGACAATCACAAGTTTATGGTTAAAATTACTAGAGGAACACTGGAAAAACCTAAATCCAGAAGGCCTAGGATCAGATATTTTGGAACAAACACTAAAGGTAGTACATAGAACATATTTTAAAATAGCTGAAGAAGAAAAACAGCAACACCTTTGGGGAGAGCCATTAACAGCAAGCTGCAGCAAAAGATAGCAGAACTGTTCAATGTTCACTTTGTGTTTTCCCCTGCAAGCAAAAGCATTGTTAAATTGGGAAAGATGGAATAAACAGTGTAGCATGGACTTTTAGCCTGAGGTTGGTGGGAGAGTAATGAGAAGGAGAATATGAGCGCCAACATCACATATTCTCAGAATAGGCCAACAGAAACCACGATTCCAGGCCAAACACGACTTGACACAAGGTCAAATGCTTCCCACTTTCCTTTCTGAAAAACCTGAGTTTGGAGCAAATTTACCAGGATTCCAGCATTTGATGTTAAGAACTTAGTGCAATTTTAGAAATGGTCTATAATGACATTGGAATTCCAAAGAGTTGGTGACAGCTTTAGAATGACAACTTACTAGCTGGGTAATAAAGATGAAGGATGAGAGTGATCTTCACATATTAGAAAGAGGATATAAAAGATGGACTAGCTCAGTTAGGTAATACTCCAAAGAACGGAATGAGGACAAGTGGGTATGGGTTATCATACACTGTTTATTCATTCCTTTTCCCTTCCATTCAGTGAATATTTAGTTAACGACTACTCTGCACAGCACCATTTTAAGCTCTGGGCAAACAGGAAACTCACTCCAAAGAAAGGAGGTCTGGATAGATAGGTCAGTATACAGACAGGTATGTAGATAAGTGGGTAAATTAATTAAAACACAAGTTAATAGAAAAAAACACAGACAAAAACCAATTAACTTTGCCAGGGATGGCAATTTTAGATTTTCTTGAAGGATGAATAAAGGTGAGAGTTGGCCAGTAGGGAAATTACAGAAGAATAAAAAGATGTTTGGCATCAGCAACACGGGTCAAAAGCATGTGGGTGTGAAAAGCACATGGCATGATACAGAAAGTGAGCATTTTGGTTTGGCTGGAGTTTCTGATGCAAATGGCGAAAGGCTAGGTAACAATGCTGCAAATATAGGCCATGGGAAGAAACAATACTTTGACAGGCAATGGGGACCTACCAGAGCATTTTAAATTGTGAGGACCTGATGAAATGTGGAATTTAGAACAGTGATTCCTACAGCAAAGTGGAGGGTGAGTTCTATAGGGACACGGGCTCCTGATAGGCTCACCTGTCTGCAGGTAATTACTAGAGACCAGGCGAGATGAGGCAATGCAAATGAGGAAAGACTCTGGATGCAGAATAGATGGACCTGGTGAAGGACTGGCACAGAGAGGTGGGGGGGGTGACAAGTGTGATGGAGTTAAGTAAGCCACAGGGGTGCCACAGGATGTCACAAGGAAACCCACTCTTCTGCATAATTGATATGCACCAATAACAAAAGGAGTTCAATGATGTAAAACAAAAGAGGCAAAGAAATTGACCCAAACCAAAAACTATTTCTAGGTTTTTCACTCAGGGCACTGGGTAAAATTAAAACCAGTTACCCATGGGGCAAGATCAGTTAAAGGATAAATTTAGTTTGGGAGAAAAACATGAGCTTTGTATAGAGCAATCAAATTCTTTAATACTAAATTTATCTAATCAACAAGAGCATGTCTGTCCCCCAGGTGGCCATTCGAATCTCTCTGTAGTCACAAAGCTGGCATGTGTGCCTGGCATATAGGGTTCTCAACCTCTGATGGACATTGGGATTGCAGGGATGGCGTAGGTTTTGACAAATGTATATGCCTGGTCTCAATCAAAAGGAGATGTTCCAAGCATTAAAAAAAAAAAAAAAAAAAACCAGCTCTAAAGGTAGTTTTAATGTGCATTAAAATTTGCCGGCCACTGTGGTGCACAGTCAATAAATAATAGTTCAATAAATCAATTAAAAATAAAAAAGGAGAGAAGGCTTCTGGAAGTTTTCTAATTAAAAGCAGTTTGACCTTCTATAGTCAATGTTGGGTGGGAAGTCTGCAAGCTGGTCTCTCAAGTCTCCAGGCTTAAGGGTACAGGAATGTGGTGTTGTAGCATTTCTGGCTTCCACTCCAGTAGAGCACTGTCTGAGCGATTGTTGGCTTACTTGTTGAATCTTTTCTTACACTGCTTTTGTTTCTGATGAAGGTGCTTTCCTACAGTAACTTGCTTTTTAATTTTGTATTTTTGTGCACTTGTAAATAGATATTTTCCCCATTTACTTTTTCCTCAATGTTTATTTCTTCTACTAGAATATTGTTTCATTCAGGCAGACATTCTTTTCCTTTTGTTCATTCACTATTGTGTATTCAGCAGCCACCTAGCAAAACACAGGTGTTTCATGAATTAATGAGGCTGTCTTTTCTTATGAAAAATTTTAGGCCACATTGTATCACTTTCAATATGCGTTCAGACCTGTCCATGAGTATATTACAGAGCCAGAAATGGGGCTCATAATCAAAAACATAAAGTAACAGGTAAGACATTTTTAGAGTCTGTTTTGTTTTGTTTTACCTTAAGGATATACTTTGGTTCTCAGAACACTGATGATATATAATAGGCCCCTTACATCAAAATAGCAAATTAAAAGTATGGATCAAATAGGCACATGTATTGAGCCAGAGAAATACAATTTAAACCCTATTCTTTGTTTAGATCTACAAAGCTTTAGCCTTGAAGCCATATGAATCTGGGGGCATTCATATCATTTATGTCTAATAATCAAGTCTGTCATAGGTAAAAAAAAAACTGAATGAAAATACAAATTAGTGGAAAATCTAAAGTACATATTAATGGGATAGTTTAAAAAAAGTGGAAATAGGTGGCTAATTTCAAATGCAAGACCTGATAAAAATATCTGCATTTACTGTGATTATCAATGGATTTTTATGTTTGAAATTTTAAAATTTGCTGACAGTGTGTATTAGAATATTGAATTCATGATTCTTTGACATTTTACTATCCCAAAATTTAATTTGTTTTCTTTATTCAAAAAACTATCAAAATCAGAATCCTACTTTACCTAAATTTTGCCAAGCTATTAACTAGTTGCTATATATAGTCACACATATCCTTTCACTTCCCTCTCCCCCAAACAGTATTTTATTTATCAAGACACCAAAAATCAGAGCAATTTTATATGTATGACTAAAACTGGAATATTGTTAATAGTGTTAATTACAATAAAAATCACTGAAGTATCATTTTTATCCAGGTGCAAATACCTGTTACATTTAGAAAATATATTTTCATTAAATATTAAATATGAACCTCCATCCTCTGAATGATAGAATTCTATGCCCTGATTAGTAATATATTTTGATAAGGAAATATATTTCAATTAATGTTATCAAACATGTTGAAAGTGATAATAAGACCACAGTAACATGATATGCCTGTTGATAAGATACACTGAAAAGGTTATATACCCCTGTGATATTCTTGACAAATTGTATAACTCAATTTAATCATGGGAGAACATTAGACAAACCAAAATCAAAGAGATTTTACAAAATAACCAGCATACTTCAAAAATGTTCATCATGAAAGACAGACTAGAGAATTATTGATTTCTCTTAATTCTGATATATTCAGATAATCATTCTTAAGATCAGCAGTCATTACATAGTCCTGGATGTATAAATGTAAGCTTAAGAAATTGGAATGATTTCATATTACATCAAATATTCACTAAATTCTATGATGCAAATTTGTTTTTATACTACTTTCTTTTTTCCACTTCCAGTTTTAATCACAAAAGGATTTCCTATTAAGCAGTACTCCAGTTAGCTAATTGAAAATTACATTACACTAAGCTAAATGTACATATGTCATTTCTTACAAGGGCTATGTCTTTTTCTAATCAGTAGCATAGCTTGGATTATTACATTTATCATGGTTACTTCCACTGTCCAAACAGGAAAGATGACAGGCATGAGAAATAAAACAAAGAGAAGGGAAATAAGGGAGAATAAAACAGGACTATTTCCTGGCACATTCACTATGCTTGGGTGACCACTACAGGCTTTGGGCTAGAAGTGAGCATTCTGTTTTTGAGCACATTTAAAATCTGAATCCAGTTGAACAGGACAGATGCAGCTCTTCCACCTAGAGCCTCTCTCAGAACCTTCCTGCACCAGAGCAGAGCTGTGGGTCTGCTGGGTACAGTCACCTTTGGGTAAATTCAATCTCTAGTCAGCTACTCTGTTCTATGTGTTACCAAACAGGTAATAACAGTTAGCCAAGCTCTCACAACAAGGTTAGATATTCTTAGGCGTGAGAAGATATTTTATAAAGTAGAGACCGAAGGGGGCATATCTATGTTTAAAATAATTTCTAATAAATAAAGATCAGCTTTACTTCTTAAGTAAAATTGGGGAGAGGCATAGATGTTGATCCAAATGTAATGTTATGGTACAAATACTCAGAAATGAAAAAGATCTCCTGGGAAATTAAAACATCTATGGCGGCTGGGGGAGAATTGAACAGAACAGGGCCCAAGAGCCTCTATACATGGAGCCTAAAACAAGCATAGATGTACTGAGTCTGATGGATTCTCAAGCTCTTTCCAGACCTCAGATTAACTGGGTATTAGTACAGGCAGGTCTCAGCTGTCCATGAAAATGAGAACACATTTTAAACGCTGCATTTGAATTTTAAAGGCATTCAACATTTCTAGTATTGTTTACCGATAAAGGTCAACACTGGAGTGTTTTATTGATGTTCAGCAGAACCTCAGTCTAACAGTACTGGACTTCCCACGTGATACATGCTGAGGATGTGTTAAATACGTAGTTATTTTCAACTCAGTGAATGCATTATTAAAAGACCTCTGCTGTGCCCCACTGGGAGGCAGGGGAAGAGGCAGCGGTGACCCTGTGTTCTGAAATAAGGGGACACTCACAAACCAACTCACTCCCTGTTGACTCTGATGACAATATCCCCAAACCCACACACCACTCCACACCTCTCTTCTATTCTCTTTAGATCAATCAAATGGGGGGGGGGAATATAAACATTTCAATAAAACTCAAATAAATCTTGGATTTCAGGCACAACATTTTTGGTTCTTCGGACGATAAGTATTTTGCTAAGATTTATGCCTGGTGTCCTTTTCTATATCCTGCTCTGCACATGCATTCACATCTGCCCTCAGTTCTCACAAATCAAGAGTATAGTATAGTGATCCTTCAAGTAAGATTTGTGTTAAAATCATTAAATGTCCACACAAGTGATTTTTTATTAAATGAAGCAGAAATACATGATATCTACCAATTTTGTGACAGTGAGAGGAGTTATTAACTTTAGTAAGCCAAGACTATCTGTTGTATAAGTTAAAATGTTCTTAGAAATAAGTTCAGTGATTTAAATATACAATGGGCCGGAATGAAGTTAATGTCTGGAGAATACAAAAGTGACATTATCACTTTAGGGAAAAATCCTGCTCGGTAAAAGACAAATTCTGTGATAACTTCAGAAATTATTTTCTTTAGAAAAGCATTCGTTGCTTGGAAAAATGGTTTTTTTAATCAGCTTCTTCAATTTAGCTTAATATATAATTTATAGGTATTAGATTTGTATACAACTTTTCCAGTATACCTCTTTTGCATACAACAAAGTTCATCTGTGACAAAAATTCTGACTTACTTAAATGTGGGGAGCAAATGAATGGCCAGTATCTCCATATACATGGAAATATATGCCTAGTTTCACATAACATTTTCTTATTAAAATAAGAATACAAAAATTTAAGTCTTCAGCATATTTCAGAAGACTATGACTTTTAAAGTACACTTTACTTGATGTACCTTCTGAAAGCTCAATACCCTTATATTAAAAGAGTTGGTGCTGACATAATTTGATTTCACACTATAAATATGTATAGGGCTCCCATTGCATATAATCTGCAATGTTCTATGCAAATGCTACAAGATCAATCAGGCACCATCAACTACCCCCGTTGTCCACAGCTGGTCTGGCAGGTCAGACATATATACATACACACACACATACATAACTGGTCATACTATACTAGAGATTAGTGCTTTATTCTAGTGGTACGGGTAAAATACTTTGGGAGCACAGAACAGTGAGGACCCTGGAAGGGGACATGGGCATGGGGGCTTGCAAGCTCAGCAGAGGAGGTGCTATCAAAGCAGAGACCTCAGGATGAATGAGATTAGAGCAGGCAGGGAAGAGAGAAAACACATCAGCTCATATAGCTTGTTTCAAATTAGACTTTGAAAAGTGTCTTACTTCCAGACAGTTTAAGTTTGCAGTGTGGAAAACAGAGCAAAAATCTCAATCCAGATGCTTTCTTTCTGACTGGCCTGTTCTGCTCCTAACGACTCTGACAGCTTAGGAAAGTATGTACAGTAAGAAGAAGAGGACTGCAAGTGCCTTGGTGGACACAGAGCAAATGGGGATTCTGCAGAGTGAGGGGAGAGGAGCTTCCACACACACACACAAGGCAGGTGAGTGAGGAGAGTGGTGGCTGCAATCAGGAATGGCAAGCTGCAGCCTCCTCTCAGTCAGCTTCAAACACAAGCTCCATTAATCTCCTTCAGAAGGAGCATCTGCTCAGAAAGTCTGCAAAGGGCTATCAATGACGGCGTCTGCAAGGACTCTGTTCTGTCTGCACTGGGGCCACTTAATCACACTGTGGTGGGGAGTGGAGACAAAGGCTGGCTGCAGTTGCATTATGTCCCTCTGTGCCATGGAGAGAGAGAGAGAGAGAGAGAGAGAGAGAGAGAGAGAGAGAGAGAGAGAGAGAGAGAGAATGAATAGAGAGGAAGGGAAGGAAATAGAGAAGAGAAGAGGAGAGGAGAGGAGAGGAGAGGAGAGGAGAGGAGAGGAGAGGAGAGGAGAGGAGAGGAGAGGGAAGAGGGGAGAAAGACAGATATGGGGCAAGGTCCACCAGATGGACCTGGAGAGACAAAGGTGGGCTGGGGATTCCTGGTCTCTAATGGGGTTGTAAGTGAAGCTAGAGTGATAGTGGCTGGAAGCCCCCAGGATTCTAACTGGGAGAATCTTGGCAGACAGCTGCTGGAAGCAAGAAGAGGACAAGACTTTGACCTGCTTTGCTGTGCCTAAAACCAGCTCGTCTAGAGTTAAAGACCTAAGGGAAACTGAAGTTAGCTAGGAACTTATATTTTGTTTATTCATATATAGTAAAATGAAGTTAATGCATTGGTATTTTTAAAAAATGCATGTGTGTGCTTAATGACATGAAAGAAATAAAGCATCCAGATAACGTTCACTGTGTATTTCTCTTCAAGCCATCTACATGGAGATCCAAGTTGTAAGAAGGACGTGTCTTCGGGATTTAGCTCTGTTTAGGGGGACATGCTTGGCAATTTAACTTTTATTCTTTTCCACATTAAACAAGGTGGTTCCTTTGTCGCCTACACCTCTTCCCTGGGTGCCTGGCCCCGAGACAGGGTACAGAGACTCCTTGGGCTCAGGAAGACTTGGGACTTGGCTTCCAGTTCTGGACCTGCTGCAGACTCCCTGCTTGAACTTGGGGGGGGGGGTCACAGTTTCCTCAGGTAAGAACAGAGAATGAAGGTAAAAATAGACATTTCCCATGGCGGTTTCCAGCTGCAATATTCCCTGATTCTATGGAACAATATTATGTCCGAGGCAAATGCTTTCCTCCTTCTGGAGTCTGCATATTTATGCTTTTCAGAGCTAGTGGCATAACAGCAATGCCCCATTTAGTGTCAACACAGTGAACAAGGTTGGGGGAGCAGAGGGAGGAGCCCAGCGACCTTGGGGCTCTGAGTGGTGGTCGCTGTAAAGTGGTCTGGTGGTCTTCACTAAACCCGGCTGATCCCATTCAAAGAGTAGGGCATTTTTTTTTTAGAGGATGGTGCTTTACAACCGTTTTCTGTGTGTACAACACCAGCACAACGGGATTTTTATTGAGGTTGCAGGGGTACTCAGTCCTATCATTTTTACTGGCAGCTGTCATCATAAACACAAAAGAGCCTCCTGGGGAAGGAATGGCATCCAGAGGCCAGAGATTTCAGGTGATCATGGCAGCGGCCAAGCACTGGTACCCCACGCAGCCTTCCATACAGGGAAATCTGGGGGTTCTGCAGGGTTTTCATTACTCCACCCTGCCCTTCTAAGCTCTTTCTTTCCAAATGCTCCCACAAGGACAACGTCTCCCATTGGGTTAACACTGACCATGTCCTCTGAGAACTTTCCATGTTGGATACCAGTCCGGCCCTCTTCTCACCCACTGCCATCCCACAATGAGGATGGGGAAACAGATATAAATACTGGAACAAAACAGATATCATTGAAATTAATGATCAACTTCCTTCTGGAGTGTTTCTTCTATGCTTTCTTTTTCCATTTCATTAAGTGCCAGAAGATTTGATTAAAAGATTTTATATTACCATATAAAAATCACCTCATTTTGGCACCTTCTCCATCTCAGAATCCAGGCCGGGTCAGTGGAATATTTCTTGTGTGTCTGCTGTGTGCCAGACACTGAGTGATGTCTGGGCTGAGAGGACAAAATGAGCCCAGACTCAGAAATTCTTCATCATGCTGCCTGCTGGCCCTGCTCACAGCCATGGCCTAAAGTACCAGACCACGTTGTGCTTCTTGTGACCCAAGATCTCAGGGGCTACTGTTTTCTCTGTTTTCTACTCTTCAACCTGAATCTCATGATGGCTGAACCCATACCAGCCACTCCTTATCTCTGAGACTAATTAAAGGCTGCAGGGCTGATAGCTCTCACAAACCATCTACTTTGTTAGCCCGCAGTGATCCCTTCTAACTGGCTGCCTCTCTCTGACCTCCATCCCTAGTCATCCTGTCCTTACCTTCTGGTCAATCAGTTGGAATTCTTACCATTCCCCAGCCCCATCCAATGCCTGCCCACCATTTGGCCTTGGCTTGCACTATCATCTGCCTCTACTGTGATCTAAAACCCCAAATCAGCTTGAGTCTCACATGTCTCAAATTTCCTATAACTCCTGCATCCCATAGCCCCTTATTCCTGCTTCACAGTCTCCATGTTCACTGTGAGGGCCATGTGCTCTCTGATGAACAGGTTAGAATTATGATCTTTGATCAACTCCCCTGGAAAAAATACAATCTCCATCTAGGTCTGGCAGTCACAAGTATAACTATTAAACATCTATCTTCTCACCACTGCTGTGTGCAGGCACGTCACTAACACTGCTTGCTGCATTATGAGTGAGACTGTAAGACTATAATGCACCATAAAAGTATAAATACATAAAAAATAACAAATTGAAAATATTAAGAGAGATGATTGGATACTATCAGCTCCTTTGGGGTAGAGTAACTGGACAGTTCAAACAAAACTATAAGATTGGTGAGACCCCTCAACCTATATGCTATGGAATTCTCATGGCACTAGACTGTGGGAATCTACCCCAGGGGTACGGCCCACAATGGGAGAGGAAGGATGGTCTGTTTCCTGACATATGTTCCTTTCAACCCCAACCCATCTTCATTCTTCTGCTGGGATCCTCTAGACTTATGGGTTTGGCCCAAGATTGGGAGACCCTTGTAGATAGCTATTTGTTTCTACATAAAAACATGGATCTGGCTCTGGCCAAGTGTTCTTGATGTTTGAAACATATGTGATCATGATCTAGCCAGCTCTAGGCCCTGTAATGGAGCCCATCTCACCTGCCATCATAGCTGGATGGCAATAGGCTAAGAAGGTAGTGGTCTAAGTGCAGGGTGTAAGACTAGTTGTTTAGAACACTCATTCATTTATTTTAGTAGTTGAAGCTGTCAGAAATATAGAGAACACTTGGGCCAATCAAGGATATGTAAGTTTTAAAGCACCATATTAAAGTGTGTTTGTGTTACTTTTATACAAAATATAAAGCATCTATTTTTAAATATTCATGGAAATTAATGCTTTTAATTGAGCTAAAAACCATAGACACGTATAAAAATTCTTGGTCCTAGTTATGGTTCCTGACAATCATCCTCAGAGATAAATTTCCACAATAGATGTTCCAATTAAGACAGTAGTATTTATCAAAAGGTAAACCATAAACGTATAGCCACTAGAGGTATTATTGAACACATGTAATTTATGCTGCATTTGTGCATTTTAGCATGACTCTGATTTTATCAGCATTTGTCAATTAATCAACGTGGACCTTGTAAAACATGGTCTCTTATTAGCAGGAACAGGGAATTGCTTGCAGACTTTGAAGAAAAGGTCACTTAATAAGTTGCTAATTGTGCAAAGATAGATTTAAATTTAAAAGCAAAGGTAAACTCTCACTATTTCTGTACCCAAATTGAACTCTATTTATGTTTAACCTTGCCATTTCAAATATGGTCAATGGTTTCATTCTTTCTTCTTTTTACTATAAACAGTAGAGAAAGATTAAGACATAAATTAATCTAATATCAGAGTTTTAAAATTTATTTTCAGACTCTCTTCTTGTCATCTTTGCCGGTTTGGAGTTATGAGTCTTGAGGCTATGATTATAAACAAATGAGCTATAGTTCATTGGCAGAAAAGTGAGGAGAAAAGAAACCAGAAGAAACAGGAAATGGAGCAGCACAAAAGGATCTTGTGGTGACAATATTCCACTCTTTTCATATTTGCCTTGACTCATTCTTCATTCCTTTGGATGAGACACCAGCTCCCTGCTTTTGATGGATGGCTCATTTTTAGCTCAGTACAGCTGAGTCAAGCTTCCTCTTTGGGTAATCCATGCATCATCACACTTAAGTTTCCCGGCAACCAAGAGAACACTTTAACCCAGAGCCACATCAACACCAGCAAGCGTTCTGCAGCCATCTAAGGGGCACGACTGCGTTTAAGATAGGCCACATACCTTGGAGAACAGTTTCTACAAGCGTGTCTGCAGGGCTGAATCGAGAAATCCGCACCATCTCAGAAGTGCAACTGAAGATGAGATGGCATGCCTTAAGGCATTTGTCAGACTAAGAATTTTACAGAGGCAACGTTTGTTGAATGGAGATGGGTCTTGCTGAATCCAGACTCCACAAACCACTCTGCCTCATAGCCCCTTTTATGAGAGTGAGGAGGGCCAAAGTTGCTTTCTGCCTGCTTAAACTGGCTCATCTATCCCACCCATTCCATTCTGTTCCCAGTTCCAAATAAGTCACTCTTTCAGGCACATTTCCCTAAGTAGATGCAAACACTCCTTTCCAGTGCCAGAGTCCCTTGGGCAAATTAGGTTTCTTGGAAAAGGGTCAAGGAGTGATCAAACGGGTACCTACTAGAAGCAAGCCTGTGGTTTCAAGTGACATTGTCGTTCAGGCAGGCTACAAGGCAAATTTTAGACACTGGTTAGGCAATAATGTTGAATATGATAGGGCCAGGTATGGGGAGCAGTCTTGATACTTGCAGCCAAAGTTTCTTTTAATGGTCATAACAAATGGGTTTACTTTTATGGGAACTAAATCAGTGGTCATAAAAGAGTGGAAAATTTCATTTTCTAACTTAAATTTTAAATAAAATTATAAAAGAACTTTTATAAGAAAAAACTATCATATCTAACAAACATGGAATATTTCTGAAATACTCATTATTTTTCTGAGTCATAAGGACAAAGTAATTTAATATTTACATTAAATATATACCTATATATTTTATTTCATATATATTTATATTAAAATATTTAATATTATGGTCTTTTAATATTTGTATTTTTTGGACTCAATAAAGGAAACAGTTCAAATGATGCTATGTACATATATGAAGTTATCAATACCAATCTCAATAATATGTATGGGGAGGATGGGGGAGTGGGGTAGGATTCAGAGGAAAACACACCAAGTGCTGTATGCATGTATGTTCCTATCACTGTGAACTTCATTATAATGTATAATTAAAATGCACCAATAAAAGAATAAAAAATTGCTTCTATTAACCTTACTTTCAGTTAGCTCACTTCCATATATCCAGATTCTTTTCAAAACAGAAGAGACAAGAGGTGATTGTACATGTGAGAAGGGAGCTGCTTGGTAGCATAATACCTGTTCCCTGTCAGGAATTATTTCTATCTGAAACATATATACCATATTAAGAAGCCACAGGGAAAAATGAATGGATGTGGATGGCGTGTTTTCATTTGTTTCCTTGATGTCTTAGAATGCTGTGAATAAGTTTGTGTGTTTCAATTCAAACGGTTCCATTATCTTGGAGGTCTTAATCATTTGTAATAGCAGTTTCTGAAGTGTTCAAAGCTTGTGCTTAAGGAGTATTATTGGCATTCAGCATAGTCATACTACATTAAGCAGATTTACAGCCTTATACATGGTTATCCTTGATCATCTTTATTTAAAAGTAAGTTTGGGTTGGTGGGGGTGGTTTTGCATTCTCCTAGTGCTTCAGCCTGCTGGTCCTGTTCTACCAGCACATCTGGCTCTGATGGGCACCCTCACTGTGCTCCAAAGTGAACTGCGGGGGAGCAAAAGAGGGTGGCAGGAAGAATTCAACTAAGAAGTATAAAAGGCAGGCGTATTTTAAAATGTACCTAGGATTCTGGTTTCATTCGGGTATGGTGTAGCTAACATTAGATCCGAAGATGATGACCACTGAAAAGGTTCTGTGTCACTTATGATCCACAAGAAGCGGGGGAACATCAGGCCGGGCGGGGCCACACGGATTGGTCAGGAGGTAGAGGGAGTGAGGGGGAAATGTAGGCAAGAGCCTTATCTTAGTTTTCCTGGAAAAGAATGTTTGAAGCTAATAAACAGATCTAGATTCCATTGGTTTGAATAATTTCAGCAGACTCTGAAGATACAGGGCAGGTCCTAACTGTCTAGGATCTGGCTCTGAGATGATTCAGGACAAGAAGAAAGTGGCTGACTTAGAAAGGCAGGTGGTGATCTTTATTTAAAAGTAAGTTTAGGTTCATGGGGTGATTTTGCATTCTCCTAGTGTTTCAGCCTAGGTGAGGGGTACAGCCAGGATTGGCTGGTTCCCACACCAAGAGCTGCCAAAAAGCAAGTTCTTTGCTATCTCTAGCAATTAGCTAGCTCTGGGAGGGCCAGTCCCCCCTCAAGTCCAAGTCCACCAGGGGTGGGAAAGTTAAAATATCAGCAAATACAAAAATAATAATACCAATAATATATGATCTATACAAGCCTGTCTGAGACACCAAAGGTAAAAAAACATAGTTTCTCAAACTTACTGTGCATAGGAATCACAGCAGTATTTTGCTAAATATAGATTATGATTCATTACATCAGGTAGAGGTTGAAACTGCTTTTCTAATATGTTCCTGCTGAGGCTGGCACCACACAGTGAACAGTTAGTGCGTGGTGCCAGCTATTGCTAAGACTCTTTCCTCTGGGCTACCTTCTTCCAGATAAGGATGTAATGTTTATTGAGCCCTGTTTGAGCCAGCCACTGAGCAGTCCTGAATATACATATATAAGCTTGTTTTTCCTGGATAACAGTCTTGGCCCAGAGAAAATTTTATCCCAGTTTTATAAATAAGGAAATAGAGATTCAGGGTGGTCAGGTGACTGATCACTGTTGTGTAGCTCAAAGTTGTACCATATAAATGTATCTGGCCTAAAGAGCCCTTCCTTCAACAACAATGCAAATGGTGCACTCTGGGAGGAAAAAAAGAACCTGTTGGTAAAGAATTTATGAAATATTAAGTTCATGGACATGAATAGTGGCCCATTTACAACCTAATTTCTGCAAGAGAAGAGAAATTCAGGATGGTATTCATTGCCTCAGAAACAAAAATAAATGGTACCAATTAAAAATGATAAATTGCAACACAGTCATTCTCCAAACACTTTCAATAAAATTCCCCATTAAATTAGTATTTAATTTTTTTAAAAAAGTGATAACATGTGGTAAGATATATACAATGAAAAGTTAGGTCTCCGCTGACATTCCACTAATCCCAGTGTTCTACTGCTCAGAGACAACTACCCTAAGTTTGTGTAGCCTTCCAGAACTGTTCTACATAAATTAAGAATGAATTCATTCAATCATTCCAAGGCAGTGGGTGAGGGGAACAATAAATAAAACAAAGCCTCTTATGCACTTTACATGCCGATAGATCATAAAAAAGCAAATTACATATTATATCAGACAGAGATAAATGCTGCTAAAGAAAAAAAAGCAGAGGGAGGAAAGGATGTTTGTAATGATAAATGCGGCACTTAATGAAGGCCTCATGGGCAAGGTGCTATTTGAGTAAGGGCGTGGAGGGGGACATCCTTCTCCGTGCGCACTTTTTCCTTTAGCCAGATGTCAGGACTGACAGAACAACCCCATTCTTTTTAAAGTCCCCAGAGCACTCCACTGGATGCAGGTACATAAGAGTGCTGGACATTTTGTTATTTCTTTAATGGGTGCTTGAGATTCATTCATTGGATAATCATTTGAGTGGTTATAAAGAGACTTGGAGTTTTTAGTACAAATAATGTCTGATTAAATAGAAAGGGACCCGAGGTAAGTGTGAGGGGCTCTGGAGCCAAGTCCTCTCTGTGCCACTCTACCTAGTGGACCTAGCTATAGCACAGAGTCTGTGGACTTCCTTTTTTTTTTTTTTTTTAAATTCCTTTCTGATCTCATAAGGTTTCCTTTTTCCTGCCACATTTTAGGTAGTGCTATTGTTCATCAGGTTTGGCATGGTATGTAGGTATGGGCTTCTTCCCCTGGAGGCCCACACCAAATCCTACCTGCAATATTTTCCTCAGTGTCTGTCTGGCTGCCTCTACCTCTGACACAGTTACACACACAAAAAAATTAACCATCAAGCTGACAAATTTTCCATATTCCTCGCAAATAGGAAAGAGTTTACCCTCTGGGCTCTGTGCATGATCTCGCTCAGAAGGAAAATAACATAAGCTTCCTTAAATAAAAAACGAAACCAAAAAATCTTTACTTTCCAGAAATATTTATTTATGCATATGCAGATGTTTAGCAATGGACCATCTGACTGAACAGATTTAACATTTAGTGGAAGATTAGTTTCTTCAGTTAGTGGAATGTCTTTGCACTCTGCCAGGCACTGCAGGAAGAACAAATAGTACAAAGTGCAACATGGTTCCCGCTCTTGTCACCTTCTCAGCTCTTCATAAAGGCAGTACATGTGAAAAAATAACCATGATTCAAAGAAGTGTGGGGTAAGTGACAATACCATGAGAATTAAAAGGAAGGAGAGGACACTATTATTTGGAGGTCCCCACAGCTGCCTCTCAGAGGAGTCTAAGCTAAGACGTAAACAGGTAAAGTGCTTGCGGATCAGAGGTAGATCAGAGGTAGTGCAAGGGGACTCCGGGAAGGGACAAGTGTGTGAGTGGACGCATGTGCCTGGCTTCATGAAGGTAACTTTGAGCCACCCACAGAGCTTCACCACAGAATGTTCACAATGGATGCAGAAGCCAGGAAATGGCTGGTTGGCCTGAGAATGGCAGAGGGTCTTGAGTCCCTCACTTTGTTATTAGACACGGGATAAATCAGAGAATTTGGAAAGATATTAAGAAAAGTATCAACTTCTATTTCTCTTTCCTTTTTGGGGGGAGGTATGGGAAAGAATTATGCACTTTGGAAATAGAATGTTTTCATTTTTTTCTTCTAGTAATTAAGCCAATTTAAGATTTATCAAAGTATTATATGCCCATAGTTTTAAAAGGTAAATCGTATGTAAATCTTATTACCAACACAAGTAATCCTTTCCCCACCGCCCCTCCTGCTCCTCAGGGGCATGTTGGATGTTTAAGTCGTGGTGAGGAGAATGCTATCAAACCAATATTCTGTTTATATTACGATGGCCATAATAATCCATTCACTGTTGAGTAGTTGAGTACACTGTCCATCTTAGTCATGTCTTATTTTTCCTATTATTGTCTTTTATTCTACATATATTTTTATTGTATATATTATTCTCTCTATATAATATATATAATACATGTATAAATAGAGAATATGTTATATATCATATAGTATATGTATTATATATATAGGTATATTTGCTTCTTTTACTAATTGTTCCTGAACCATCCAAAGCAACTACAAAATTCCTTTAAAATCACTCTTTACATGATCAACGGAACCCGTTAATCTATCAAATCTACTTTTCCTCCAAAAGCTCCCCATCCAGTCTATTTTTCCTGGTGGTTTTCCATGCCAGCTGCCTCCTCTTCCCTTCCCTGTCCCTGCCATTTTGGAGGGCTTCTTTTTCTTTTTTCTTTTTCTTTTTTTTTTTTTTTTTGTGGTACTAGGGGTGGAACCCAGAGGCTTTCTACCTCCAGGCTACACTCCCAGACCTATGTTATATTTTCATTTGGAAACAGGGTCTCACTGAGTTGCTGAGAGCCTCACTAAGTAGCCGAGGCTGGCTTCAAACCTGCACGATCCTCCTGTCTCAGCCTCCCAAGCGCGGGGATTACAAGCGTGCGCCACCACGCCCGGCTTGGAGGGCTTCTTTTTAGTACCAACTTGCAACTCCCCGTACCTCTTTCCTCTGTGGGATCCCCCATTTCCTGGACTTATTTACATCCTCATTTTTGTACCGAATATTCTCTAGCAGCTTCCTGAAGAAAGACACATGGGAGGTATGTTTGGTGTCTGAAACTCTCCCAGTTCTACTCACTTACGTTTGCAAGCTAACCTGGTAACCGAATTCTAATTAAGACAGGATTTTCTCTCAGAACTTCTAGGCTGTACTTCATTGTTCTCTGCTTCTCGTACTAAGTTGAAAAGTCTCCTGCCACTCACCAGCATTCGGGATCTTTCTCACATGTTGCCTGTTTAATTTCTTTGAAGGTTTTGAATCCTTTTAGTTCTACTGTTCTGAAATGTGATAGTAAAGAACCTCAATGAGGATCTTTTCTTATTCATTATTCCAGGTACTTTCTGATTCCCTTAAATCTGAAAATTCCTACTGTTCTGTTTGAACATTTCCTTTTTTTGGTATTATTTTTGAAACCCCTTTCTCCACAGTTTTTCCTCTTTTCTCTTTCTGGAACTGCTTTGATAAAACTCTGAACCTCATGAATTGATCTACTAACTTTTATTACCTTTGCACCAACTCATCTTCACTTTTGAAGTACCTGTTAAACTATTTTCTAGAAAGTTTGTCTTTAGCTTCTACGCTCTGAATGAGTTTTTTAAAACAAAAATTTGAAAACCTCTTGTTTTCTGATTGGTCTTTTTGTACAGAACGTTTTGTTTTATGAGTAGTGTCTTATCTTTCTAAAGATATTAAAAAAAAATTTAAGGCTTTTCTTGCCAAGCATGGTTGAGGGTGGACCTGTAACCCAAGTCCTTGAGAGGCGGAGACAGGAGGATCACAGATTTGAGGCCAGCCTCAGCAATGCATTGAGACTCTCAGCAACCTGGTAAGATCCTGTTTCAAAATAAAAATAAAAGAGCTGGAGTAGTAGATCAGAGGTAGAATTCCTGTGAGTTCATTTTCCAGTACCACACAAAAAAATTTTGCAAGGGAGTATCTTAAAACAGCTAATAACCCCCAACTATTCATTCATATTTAAGACTTTCATATACTTATATATAGAAAATACAAAATTAGTTATGTTTAGGAACAGTGAGTTTAGCTTCCAAGGAAAACCTGAGATGGGTAGGATGTGCTTCTTACCCGGTGGGCATGCCTGTCAGGAAATTGGGTTGGGAGATGAATCACTTCAGTGGGGACTCCGGATGCCAGTCAAGTCATTCCTTTGGGCTACTGAGGTTTTCCAGGCAAGAATCTTCAGACTCCTGACCTAGGAACCAGTCCTGCCTCTAAGCACCCTGGAGCTATGTTGAAGAGTAGACAAGATGGTCTCACCTGTTTACTCTATGAGCCTCACCCCTCCCCTGGGGCTAAGCCCAGAGCCCAGAGCATCTCTGATCTGTGCGTCCAGACTACTCCTCAAACCCTAAGAAGGGGTGGGGACTGGGAATGGCAGTGTGAACTGGGGAGGGAGCAGGGTTTAACTATTTCATGTATCATGTTCTACTGTTACTAGCAATGACGTCTACCTTTCCAAGCTTAGCCCTCACACCTCTCTAATCCTCCAGTGTTAGAACAAATATATAGGCTTCTCCTCCTAGCAGCATCTCCTGTTTGTTCTCTCCCTTTGCTGATACTGTGCTTTACAGTTATTAAAAATTCCTTTCTATAATTTTAGTGAAATTTCTAGAATAGGAAGATTATTTTAGAAAATATGGTTTCAATCCAACAAAACTAGAAACGACTCATCTTAATATTACACTTTATAACTATATTTACTTATTATGTGTTTCATTCTGGTTTAGTTAATTTAGCCAGAGTTTTATTTGTTACCCCAAATCTACTACTAACTATCTCACTACTTTCAGGAAAGGTATTTCCCAAATCATGTAAATATGTATTATTTTGTGGGGAACATACGTTTATCTTTTATAGGATCTCACTGTTTTCTCGGCTTCAGAAGTTTGTACTAATAATCTATTTGAGGTAGATGATGCGCCGATTTTTCAAAATACAGGAAGAAAGGGAGGGAGATAGGCAATTTTCACCTCCAGTTTTAGACACTTCCTCTGTGATAAACTGGTCACCTGGAAGCTACTTGTCTTTTCCGCTGAAAAGTGGTGGAGAACACTCTTACAGGCAATTACGGAGCACGATAAAACATGGGGGAGAACAAAGAATTGTTCTCAGCAAAGAATTAAGGAAAACGATAGACTATGGACAAGTTTCTTAACTTTTTTGGATTCAGCTTGTTCAACTACAAACTTTGAAGGCTGGATGAAGCTTGTCCAAATAATCATGACAAAGAGTTTTTGACATTATTTTGAAATATGCCTTTCTCATCTCAAGTCCTCCCCACTCACCCATTCTTGAAGCTCTACAGTATTTATTAGTAGACACAGTCAAGGCTCCTGTTGGATTTTATTTTTTTTATTTTTATTTTTTGGTGGTACTGGGGTTCCTAGAAACCCTTCTACTTCCGGGCTACACTCCCAGACCTATTTTATATTTTTTTATTTGGAAACAGGGTCTCTCTTCACACCTGCGAGATCTTCCTCTCTCTGTCTCCCAAGCGCGGGGATTACAAGCGTGTGCCACCACGCCCGGCTGTTGGATTTTATTTTGCCTGGAATTATGCAAAGTTATTCTACTATCTACCCTCTGTCTTTGTTTTTTATTTTTGTCTCAGGTTATACTTATTCAGTTATTATGGAAAAGACTACACTGGTTGATTTGCAACTCCCCATTCTAACACGTGTCTCTGTGAGTTTTACAACTTTAGTTAAATGTTTTCATTAAGGAAGAAGGGAAAAACACAACACTCTCTGTTTTTCCAGCATTGAGAGATGGCCCACCGTTTTATTTATTGGTGCTTCCTCCTATAGCATCATAAACAATTTTAGACTGGGAGAGAAATCTTGGTTTTTCTCATGATTTCAATGAGGCTAGATATTTTCAAGTATAGCTTAGTATCTCATCTCTTTGTAGCACCATTAATATCTAGGACAGCTGAACACCAAACCATTGGCTGAACTGCTGCATAGCTGATTTGATTTGGTTATAAGGACAGTCAGATTGCTAGGGGACATCTGGCAATTTTGGCAATCAATGAATGAAATGAATCAACCATGCAGTTATCAGACTGACTGCTCAGTGATCAATGTGACCAAAACAGAAAATAACTGCGGGACAAGTTAATTCTTAGGTTGCAAGACAGAATACAATCCAAATGGGCATTTGTTTTTAATGCTATTGTTATACATTAAAGTGTTGCAATTATTTTTGTTAGTGAAAGGCTTTAACTCAATCCCTCCGCCCACCCCCTGTGTCACTTTTTTTTTTCTTGTATTAAAAATTGAACCCAGGGACATTCTACCTCCAAGCTACATCCAGTCCTTTTTAATCTTATTTTGTTGTTGTTGTTGTTTTGAAACAGGGTCTCCCTAGGTTGCTGGGAGTCTTTTGCTGCAGCTATGCCTGGGCTTGAACCTGTGATCTTTCTGTTTCGGCCCCCCCTCCCCACCCCCGCCCAAGTACCGGGAGGTATGCACCACTGATAAATGCAGTCTAGACTATTCCTCAAGCCTTAAGAAAGGGTTTGGAACTAATGGCACCGGCAGTGTGAGGTAAGGAGGTGCTGATTTTTTTCTATCAATCTACTGACATGTATTTTTATTTGAAAGGAAGGGATTGTGCTAAACGTTGCTAGGAATAAAAGAGGATTCAATGATCCTGTCAGAAAAAAAAAAGATCTGGGGCCCAGATGTCAGTAATTTTCCATGTAGCCTCCAATATGTTTTTTCTTAATTTAAAAAAAATAAGTATACTCAAGGAGCTTATAGTGTAGTAATTATATGTACAAATTAAGTTTTTTTCTCTTAAAGCCTTCTTATATTACAAAATCATTTTTAACTTATACGTATATAGCAGAGATAAAAGTGAGTGAACATTTTAATGTTCTTTAATTTATTATAGGCCATAAAGTTTTCTTCATTTCAACTGTAAAAACTCTATGAGAATCTATTGCAACATTTTCTATTTTCCTTTTGATATGTCTCTTTTTCCTCAAGACTGCTAAGGCTTTAAAATGTTCTAATTAATCATATCTTTTCTTTCTAAAAGTTTACCCCAAACACACACTTTGCCCTTTTCCCAAAAGTAAACAGATTTTTAAAAATTGTCGTTTCCAAAAAACTGAGTGATTTGGTAGGGCAGGGTGACCAATGGTCCCTCTCTGCCCAGCACTGAGAGGCAGCTCACTGTGTTGGATTTTTTGTGTTAAAACTGGGACAGTTCCCTACAAACTAAGATTCTGTGTCACCTTGGGTGGCAGTTTGAGAGCAAGACTGTATGTATTTAGATATCCCATCAGAGAGTTGCAATCTCAATCCCTTTATTAGAAGTACTCTTCTTTCATTGCTAAACAGCTGTATAACGCAATCAAATGCCAGATGGATGAATGAATTTAATGACCTTTAAGTTTCCTTTATACCAGTGGATCTCAATTCTAGCTGCTTATAGAATCATCTGATTAGCTTTTTAAAAATGATACTACTTCCTGATTAAATAGCTCTGAAGGTGAGTCTCTGTCAGTGTCATAAATGTCTGAAGTGCCTCAGCTGGACCTCAGGTAAGCCCCTGAAACAACAGTTTACACACATTGAGATTCCAACAATAGGTCTAGTAGGAGCTGTTCATTGAGAGGAGAAATCTACTTTATGATCTCTGACCCTTTAAATATTGCATGCAAGTTTCTATTTCACATGTAAAACAAATGAGAACACATAAGTGACTTTAGTTAGTTATATTTATTCACCTATATTTATTTAGTCATATATTGTTCATGCTAACATAAGTTGCTCCTCTGTCAAGTTTGCATTTTAACCACTAATCATCACTATCTACTGAATTTTTTAACAGAAATTATAGGGCTGGTAATATAGATCAGTGGTAGAATGTTTGCCTAGTATATGCAAAGCTCTGGGTTTAATCCTCTGCACCACAGGGAGAATTACCAAAAAATAAAAAAGAAAGAAAGAAAGAAAAAAGAAAGAAAGAAAGAAAGAAAGAAAGAAAGAAAGAAAGAAAGAAAGGAAGAATATTAGGTACTATAGGACCATAAAGATTTAAAACTCAAGATGTCTGTCCTCAGGGAGCCTATGGTTATACTTTTGAACATAATCAAATGATCACAAAAAGATTTCAAAGAGGGCCTGCCCAGGGCTTGAGATGACTAAAAAATACACACTGAACAGAGGATTTCAAGAGAGCCTGGAGGACTAGGTAGAATTTCAGTGAGAGGTCAAGACAAGGCATTTCAAACAGTAAGAAAAGCAATCATATTGCCAAAGTTAAATATTATGTACTCAAGTAATAAAGCTCATATTCTATACAATGTGGGCTATATATAACTCTATATGAGGCCAACTGCTGAGCAAGAAAAATACTTAGCCCAGTCACTTTCTTGGTAATAGGCACTTAAAACATTGAAAAGGAGAATTAAGCTGGCCACTGATACGTAGTTCAGCATAAGCAAAACAAGTGTGGTCTATGATGCAGAGCATACCCAATGAACAACAACAGCCTGGTCTGGCCTTTTCCTTCTTGCGCTTGGCCCACAGAAGAGCCTTGACCACCCAGACATCAAGGCAGATGCTGACTAGATCCTTGCCAAGTCCCCAAGGTTTCTGCTCTGTCTGAGCAATGATGATTAAATGTTCAAGGAATAGGTTTAGAACCCAAATCATGCAAGAGGTATGTGCTATCTTAAATGTCATTTTACATATTTAGTCAATTATTGTTTTTTTAAATTTATTTTTATAATGCAATAGCTGTTTCTCTAGATTTACAAATTAAAGCACTACTGCTCCATTTTTCTTTGCCTCCTAAGACAGTTAATTTTCACATTTTTCCAATATGTGGTCTTCATGCAAGATATCAGATGATGCCAATGAACGATCTAGGTATGTATCATATCAGAAAGTCAGTTGGCAAAATTAACATTTAGAAGTAGGCACCACTGGTTATTTCACACATTATTAACTTATATTACAATTCAAATAAGCTTACAGCTGGCAAAAAAAAAATCTCTTCTGTAAAGTGATCTCAAACATAATAGGCTTAATCAGAGATAAATTAAATTAGGCAGCCATGCACACTACAGCATATTAATTCTGAGTAGTTATTAAATACATTTTCTCTTATCAGTGGTGTGAACAACATTATATGCAAACACATTCTTTAAGAGACTAACAAAGTTTGTTTGGGATGCCAAGTGCCTGATATTTCCCCATGCTTTCTTAAAATGATAGATAATCTTTTCTGCTAATAATGGCACTAGATTAAGTCGCCATAAATGAGTCAACTTCACTCCCAGGCAATTAAGCAAAAGAACAGTGGGCAAAAATGTCACATGTAGCTTTGTATTTTTCCAAAGGGAACTTTTCTGCTTTCTATGACAATTTATAAAAAGGCATTAGTGTGCAACAGCTAGAGTAAAATTGTCAAAAAATTTAAGGTGGCAACAAATATTATGTTAAAAATCAATGCATCTTGGCCAGTCTCTGTTTTGGGTGATCTGTGTTGCCTTAGAATACTCAAAAAGGAAATTATTAAGGTTGAGAACTATTTAATAAACAAGATCATACTTTCTTTCCTTAAATGGTAGTAATTTTAACCAGCAAGCTAACACCTAGATTCCACATGCTAGCAAATGGTTCCTCATGAAAGAAAATTAAAAGATACATCAAAGATTTTATACACTTCCCCCACCATACACTCTTTCCTTCCTTGATGTACTTTTGCCAAATTATCTTGTTCTTTTATTAATCAACAAGGCCCTTTAATTTCTGAATCCGAAAGCAATTCAAGTTACTACGCCTGACCCCCACCCTGGCAAGTCTGAGAAACATGTTTGACATTCTTTGTGCTTTGCACATTTAAAACTCAATGTAAGGTGACAAGAACATTAAGCTGCCCAGTGAGCAAAATGTGAAACTAATCACTATCTGTTCTCAGCCGTGGGTACAATAATTGGCAAATTAAAATGCCCGAGAATAGCTGGACCACCTGCATCAGGAAGTATCACCTTGGAATAGCTAATGAAGATAAATATATGCAGTTAGCTTTACTGACAACTCCTTTAAATACCAGCAGACTGAAAAGCGACATCACAGTACCTATTCCACTTACTCTTAAGTATATACTAAGTAAAACTTTTATAATTTAAAATAAAAAACCAAATCGCCCTTCATATCTTGCATGCATGTACTAGTTAAGACTGCTTTGTTCCTCTTAAAAGCCATTCTTCTTCTTAAGCTTGTAAACTAGGATCAACTTCCTTATTATTGAATCTGTTGCTCTGAGGCAGCCAGATTCAAACACGCTTAAAGGCTACCCAGAAGGAAATGACTTAGCTTTAATAAACTCACCACC
Source organism: Muscardinus avellanarius (assembly GCF_963383645.1). Taxonomy (NCBI): domain Eukaryota; kingdom Metazoa; phylum Chordata; class Mammalia; order Rodentia; family Gliridae; genus Muscardinus; species Muscardinus avellanarius. The sequence continues at coordinate 147,227,488 of NC_137787.1, read as the reverse complement.
ATTCATTTACTCATGAGTTCACTCCATTTATTTTTTTTACAATTACTGAATATGTACTGTGAACCAGGCACAGTATTTGATATTTGGCGCAGAGAGATGAACGACATCTCTCCAAGCAGCCAGGAAAGATGCATGAATACAGGCGACTAACCAGCCCTTTGTGCTATTGTAGGAATTATTTCAAGATGTGTCCCTCCTCCTCAGAGACTTCCAAGAGTAGACCAACTCTTAAGTTGAATTGTAAGATGATTTCTAAAGAGATTTTAGCTTTGTTTTGTTTTACTTTGTGTGCTCTTATTGGTCTCACATCTGAAGAGATTTTGAGGGTAAATAAGCTTGAAAATGAACTTCCAGGCCAAATATGTATATATGCGTGCGCGCGCACACACACACACACACACACACACACACACACACACACATATTACATGCAAAATCAACAAGAAGGTCACCATCTGCTTTAAGCAAAGAGATTGACTTCAAAATACATGAAGAAAATAAATAAATATGGGGGAAGAGGTCAACAGACAATGACGATAAAAGCCAGGCAAGGGTGAGGATATGGAGACCCCAGAAGACATGTCAAGGAATCTGGATATAATCCTGTAGGGCAGTATTTTCAGAATGCAGGTTGAAGAAGCCTAGAGTCCTGAAAGGGTGAAAGCAGTTAAAGGAGTGAGGAGAGGTGGAGGCAGTCAGGACTCAGACCCTAGACTCTACTTCAACCACAGTAGCTTTGCTAATATCTTTTATGTATTGGGCTTTTTATTACTATTTTGAATAACTTTTTACTTTGGGATAACTTTAGGATTACAGAAAAGTTGCCAAGGTAATACAAAGAATTTCTATACACTCCACTTCCAATAGCTCCTAACCTTAACATCTTAACATCACCAGAGCAAAGCTGTCACAACTAAGAAAATAACACGGGTTCCACTGGTTTGTTACTATTAACTAAACTCCAGACCTCATTTGGATTCCACCAGCTTCCTCTGCTCCAGGATCCCACCCAGGAAGCATATTGCATGAGTCATCAGGTCTTGTTAGGTCTATAACAGTCCCCACCCTTCTCTAGTTTTTCATGAAGTTGCCAGTCTTGAGGGGTATTAAGCCACATATTTTGCACAACACCGTTTACCTTTGGGTTGTTGGTGTTTTCCCCCTGAATGACTAGAGTAATTGGGAAGACTATTACTGAAGAAAGGGAGACTTTTCATCATGCCACAACAAGGGCAGGCAAGTGATACGAACATGACTTGTCACTGGTAATGTAAACTTTGATCACTTGGTTAAGGTACTATTAATCAGTGTTGCTATTTTCCTCTATTATTCTTCGAAAGTCAGTCATGTTCGTACAGCCCACATTTATCAGAGGCAAACTTAATTTTCTGAAGGGGGATACCTACCTTTACTATTTGAAATTCTTCTATAAAGAAAATTCAGCCCTTCTACATATTTTATTTATTTGTCAATCATCTATTTATATCAGTATAAACTCAAGTATGTTGATTTTTTTTCTTTGGGTTATAACCAAATACCATGGTGTTCTCCTTCCTCTTAAATTTTTTCTAGCTTTGATCATTGCAAACCTCTTTAGGTTAGTTTCTGTTCCCGTTTGGCATGCCTGTATCTTTTTGTTTTTAAACACCTTGGTCTTTTTTGTTTTGTTTTGTTTTTGTTTTAGAGCATACCATATGTTCCGGGTACATTTTATATTTTTACTGCTCCAGCCACAGAACCAGTTATTTCTTCAAAGATCTCAGGTTCCTGTTATTGGAAATTGATATTTAGAAATCAAGATATGGGCATGGAATGTGCTTGATGTTATGGGTTATGATTCCTTCCATATCTTGTCAGAAAAAGAGCTAAGAACTATAATGCATATTGAAACCACTGGAAACTTAAAATTTTAAATTCTATCTATACTATTTAAATAAATAAAATTCAATCATAGGCATATAAGACCTCTATACTACAAGCTACAGAATATTACTGAGAAATATTAAAGAAGATCTATATCAGAGTTCCATTTTCAGGCTCTCTAGTATACTTCAAGGCATGCTGCTTTTGCTTCTCTTCTCTATCTCCTACTAATTTTGTAACAAGCAACCTCTTTGGCAAAAAAAAAAAAAGATTTATATCAGTGGAGAGATAGTTTATATTCACAAATTAGAAGGCTGAATATTAAGCATATATGTTTCCCAAATTGATTCATAAAATCAACATATTCTCAATTATAATCTCATCTGGCTGATTTTTAGAAACTGGAAAGCAAATTCTCAAGTGTATACAAAATTTAACAGGAACTAGGATATATAACCCAACTTTATAAGGAAGAACAAAGTTTAAAGAACTTATTAGGTCCAATTTGAAGTCCTACTATAAAGAAACAGTAATCAGTAGAATGTGGTCCTGGCACAAAGAGCTAGAGAATTAGAGATACAGAATAAATCCCAGAAATGATGCATACTTTAAGGGTCATTTTTGGTTTTTGAGAACAGGACCAAGTAATTTCAGCAGGGAAGGTCGTTTTTTTAAAAAAAAAATAATGTTGGAAAAACTAAGTATCTGTATAGAAAACAAGTAACCTTACCCTAGCCTCACATGATAAAAAAGTTAATTCAATCTGGATCTTAAAGAAACTCTCTAGGACTTCCAGGAAGATGGCAACCGAGAAAAGTGGGGCTTAACAACCAATCTCTATTACCACAAAATCAGTGCCTTTCATAGTCAGAAAACACCATCATCAGAGAAACAAACAAAAAAAAATCACCAGCCCCAGAGAGGAGGGGGTCTCAGAATGGAGCTCAGAGCCACAGAGGAGATACGCTGGCCTCACGGCCGAGGACGCAGTAGCAGCGCCTTACTGCCGGCGGCAGTGGCGAGTTCACCAGATGGCTACGGCTACAGACCAACGCATGCAACAGCCCACCAAGCTCCAGAGAGGAGTGGCAGACAGTGAGCCGAGGGACTCAGAGCGGAGCTCAAACTAGAGAAGAAATACGCCAGCCTCACAGACGAGGCGTGGCAGCGGCACCATATTGCCACCGGTGGCAGCAGCAGAGAATTCACCGACTCCACTACAGCTCCATCTGCGTACTAAAAAACAGTGAGTCAAATTGCGGGCCCCAGAGGAGAAATCCCCGTACTGACTCCCAGGGACTTGACCCAGTGGGGGAGTGGCGGTGGCAGAGATATCACACCATAGGATAATGCCCAACCTGGCAACCACCATAGTCTAAAGCAGCCTCTATTGACTCCCTGGGTCTGAGACTCTGCGATACAACCCAGTAAAGGAGTAGTGGGGTCTGAGATACCACAGACTCGAGATCCAGAGCACCTTAAGTGAAGTCGTAGTGACCCAAGGGAAGAACCCAGAGAAGGCACAAACTTCCGAAATCATGGGAAAGAGGAATAACAATTGAGCAAAGAATGCCCATAACCCCACAACATCAGAACCTGATAAAACAGAAATTCAGAGATTTCTAGAAGATCAAATCAGAAAAATAACTGTAGAAATAATAGAGCTGTTTCGAAAAGAATTCAGAGAGAGCCAAATAGAGATAAAGGATGCAATTAATGAAGTAAAGGCCTCAATTCAAAGTACAAACAACCGATTAGACCACATGGAGAATAGAATCTCGCTCTTAGAAGATGATCAATCAAAAAATGAATGCATAGTTTCTAATCTAGAAAAAAATATCCGACTGGAGGAATCTGACATTGAAGAAATATGGGCCCATTTTAAGAGAGCTAACCTAAGAATAATTGGAATAGAGGAGGGAAAAGAAGGTGAAACCAAAGGGATCAACAATATCTTCAAAGAAGTAATAGCAGAAAATTTTCCAAACATAGAGCAAGAGGTCAATACACAGGTCCAGGAAACTTATAGAACTCCCTTTAGACAGGATCAGAGAAGAGGATCCCCACGCCACATAATTGTCAAAATGACCAATGTGGAAGCCAAGCAGAGAATCTTAAAGGCAACAAAAACAAAGGGCCAAGTGACATTCAGAGGCAAACCAATTAGAATCACTCCAGACTTCCCAAACCAAGTCATGATAGCTAGAAGGGCTTGGGGTAACATATTCCAAACTATGAAAGAAAACAACTTCCAGCCAAAAATTTTCTACCCAGCAAAACTTTCTATCAAATTAGATGGAGAAATAAGAAGCTTCCATGACAAACAGAAACTGAAGGAATTAATGAAGGAATTCAAAACCAGCGCTAGAGAAAATACTCAAAGAGATTAACTACAAAGAAGAAATAGGTAACACACACCAGAACCAGAGAAACAAGATTTTCCATCCAACAGACAACTAAGATTAGTTATCTGTGGAGATTCATTGTTTATGTTAGTCTTTTACCTATTTCTAAATTGTATTGTTTGCTTTTATTGTTGTTAATTTTTAGGATTTCTAGTTGGAATATTAATATACCTTCAGATATAGCATTTGGAAATATTTTATCCCATTCTATCAGTAACTTTTAACTCTGTTTACATTGTCTTTGGATATACAATATTTTATTTTTTAGGGAGTTTGTATACCCTTCTGTTGCCTGTGCCACTGAAATCATATCCAAGAAATCACTGCCAATTTCAATGTTGTAAGGTTTTATGACCCAGATTTTCTTCTAAAAGTTTATAATCTTAAGATTTATATTTAGGTCTTTTATCTATTTTGAGTTAATATTTGTATATGGGATTAGGTAAGGGTCCAGTTTTATTCTTTTTCATGTAATTATTATTTTTCAACAATATTTAGTTAAAAGATTATTATTTCCTACACCAAATATTTGTGGAAACCTTGTCAAAAATAACGACAATATATGGAAGAATGTATCTCTAGGCTTGTATTTAACTCCAATGGTTTATATATCTGCCTTTATAACAGTACTACACTGTTTCAATTATTGTAGCTTTATATGGTTTGAAATCAGAAAATATATATCTTCTAGCTTTGTTCTTTTTCGCGATCATTTTGGGTATCTAGAGTCCATATTTCATATTAGGATAGATTTTTTCTGAAAAATAAATATATAAGTTTATGATAGTTTCACCTAAAAAAATAGAAAAAAATATTCTCTGGTAAGAAAGAAAGCAAAAAGAAATATTGAAATGTTATCTTTAAGTCATCAAAAGCTTGGTATCAGAGAAATGAAAATGTTATGTGAGATTATCAACATTAATATTGGATAAATTGCTATAATACTAGATGACAACCACTAAGCCAAGCATGGGAAGGAGGGATGGGGAGGGAATGGGGTGGGGATCGGGTGGGGGCTGACTGGGTGATGTGTGCATGTAGGTCTATAAAAGTTTTTTGTATTCCACTATGATGTATGAATACAGTGCACCAATAAAAAATAAAAAAAAACTCTCTAAAACACAGGATGTACTTGAACAAATATATCAAATTCAATCACTAAGCCAAGCATGGGAAGAAGGGATAGGGATGGATTGGGGTGGGGAATGGGGTGGGGTAAGGGCTAATTGGGTGATACATCCATGTATGTCTCCACAAGTCTTTTATCCCATTAAGATGTATTACTACAATGCACCAACAAAAAAATTTAAAAAATAAAATAAAATAAAGAACAAAAATATATGGCTGGGGGTGTAGCTCAGTGGTAGACTGCCCCTGGGTTCAATCCCCAGTACTGAAATAACAAACAAACAAACAAACAAATAAAATTTTACTATGTTAGACACAAAAAAATCTAAACATAAAAGTTAAAATTATAATCCTTAAGCCATAGAACTTCTTTTTATTAACATAAGGAATAGGATAAGTCTTTTTTTTTCCAGACTGGGAAAACCTTATAGAAGAGACCTCAAAACTTAAAATTTCAGCTCATCAAAAGACATCACTGAAGGAATAAGTAAGCGAGCCACATATTGAAAGGAATATTTGAAAAACATACATGTGAGCTAGGTGTGGTGGCACACGTTTATAATCCCAGCATTTAGGAGGCTGATACTAAAGGATCATGGTTAGCGGACAGCCTCAGCTACTTAGTGAGGCCCTCCTCAACTTAGTGAGACCATGTTCCAAAATAAAGAATAAATAGGGCAGGGGGTATAGCTCAGAGGTCGAAAGCCCCTGGATTCCATCCCCAGACCCGCAAAAAACAACATACATGTGATAAAATACATATGAAGAACCTTTATACTCCAACAGTAAAAACATAAAGAACCACATGAGAAATGGGAAAAATGTTTTATAGTCACTTTAAAAAGGAAGACATATGGATGACAATAAATAAGTGAAAATGATTCCAACATATTGGTCAAGGAACTACATATTAGCTCATAATGTAATAGCACAACAAACCTAGCAGAAGAGCTAAAATTAGAAAGATTGAAAGCACCAAATGTCATTGAGGATGTGGAACAACTAAAACTATCATAAATTGGTGGAAGGAATATAAACAATGACTTTGGAAAAGATCTAGCAATTTCTTTTAAACTAAACATATACTTATCTTTGAGCACAATTCTACTTTTAGATGTTGACCTAATGGAACTAAAAGCCTGCGTCCACAAAAAGACCTGTGCAGGAATGTTCACAGAAGTTCATCTAGTCAAAACATGGAGAGAACCCAAGTGTCTATCAACAGAAGACGAGATAAACTGTAGCAAAATGGAACATGACTCAGCAAGAAATATAACAGAACTACCAATAAACTGAAGAAGAGACTAATCTAAACAACATCATGCTTGGTGAAGTAAGCCTGACCTATGTGGTGTTCTGGAAGGAGAACTGCATTACTGGGAGGAGGTGTAAAAGGGATTGGATGGGAATTGTCCTGAGGAATCTTACTGGAGTGGTTCTGATGTTACATGTGTGCAATCTAGTGAAACTCAAGGTAAATCACATTTCAGAACTGTGCATTTTTATCAAATGTAAGTTTTATCTCAAAAGAAAAAAATCATAAAGACATTTTAAATTCTAATGATTACAGAGGCCCCAAAATTTAGGGGGAAATGTGGTGAGTCCTACAACTTTGAAATCCATATTATCTTTCTGTTCACAATGATAATATGGATTCATGGATGGGCAGAGGGTTAGAGGCATGTACCATTAATGCTCACTATAAATTTATTTCAATTTTTGTGCATGGTTAAGCATTTTTACCATATCAGTATGGAGAATTCTCAGAAGAATGGGAATGAACTTACCATTTGATCCAGCAATAGCACTTCTGGGTATCTACCCAAAAGAAAGGAAACCAAACTACCAAACTAAATGCATGTGTATCTATGTTCATAGCTGCACAATTCACCATAGCCAAACGATGGAACCAGTCAAGATGTCCATCAAAAGATGAATAGATTACAAAACTGTGGGATATGTACACAATGGAATTTTACACAGCCATAAAGAAAACCAAACTTATGTCATTTACAGTGGAAATGATGGAACTGAAGGACATTATGCTGAGATTAGTCAGTCACAAAAAATAAGAAATCGGATGCTTTCCCTAATACGTGAAAGCTAGGGAGAAATGGGTAACAGGAGGAACTCCAGATGAAGGAGATCCTATAGGGAAGCAAATAAGGTGATCTGAGGGGATGGGAGGAGGAAGAGGGAAACTCTCTAAAGCACAGGATATACTTAAACAAACATACCAATCATTAAGCCAAGCATGGGAAGGAGGGATGAGGAGGGAATGGGGTGGGGATTGGGTAAAGGATAATTGGGTGATGTGTGAATATATGTCTCTACAAGTCCTTTATCCTATTAAGATGTATGACTTAATAATATATTATTAAGATGTATGACTGCAATGCACCAATTAAAAAAAATTAAAAAAGAAAAAATCTCTAAAAGATGAGTATTTCATAATTTTTAAAAAAGGGGAAAAAAAGAGAAAACAGTCCCCGCTTTATAAATTACTAGCCATGGTAAATAGTCTAAGACTAAATTTCCTCATTTATAAAGTAAAATAATTAATTATAATAAGATGTCAACTATCTGGGATTATTGAAGAATTATACTTGTTAACATGTATAAAGAGAAGTTTCCAGTATAAGCAAGAACTAAGTAAATGTTTTACCTGATATTTTTAGTAAGCACAGAGTGCCTATGGCCATAAACCCACAAAAACAAAAATTCTTGGAAACAGAGGAGAACAATGTTTGCATACTTTGTTAAGACAATTGTTCACTTTGCTGCATGGGTAAAACCAGATTCATGAATTTTTTTTCTACATGTGAGTGTTGTTTATTAGGATCCTTAAGTGAGTGAACTTCTACAAAGGAAATATTACATTTTTAAAAACTCATAATGCATATTTTTAGAACAGTACTTCCTTGACTTTCATTCCAGGAAAATGCTAACACACGGCATGGAACATGCAGGGCCCAGAAAAAAGAAGCCTTCCAGATGCCACAGCAATAAATAGAGAAGAAAAAACACACAAGGAGAATGTGGAGCATGATACCCCCAACATCCCTTCCATCTGGTACTTGGCCCACTGAGGTTTGGGGATTTGCAGACATTCACCTTTGTAGGCCACCTTTAATTCATCTTCTTATTTATTTCTTCAACAGCCATTTAAATCACAGCCTACTGTGAGCCAAGTTTTACACATGCCTTCCAGGACCTCAGCAAAATAAAGTTACATAAGGTAATTTTAGAAGAAAAAAAAATGTTCCAAGTACAAGAGTGAAAGGTTAATACTATTTACATCCTGCCACCCCTTATTGCAATATTCATTTCAAAACTACAATTTTAGCATTTGGAATCAATCAGTTAAGCAATAGCATATTTTCACAAATGACAGGATAAAAAGATAGCAGAATTTTTTATGTGGATTATGCCTCGCTTTACTAAAGAGCATACATAGGTTTTTTGTAAATTATATTTTCTTTGGGGTAAGAAAAACCATTTTTATAGATATTTTTAATGTTAAATTTCTTAATATGATAGCTATTACTTTCAACTTAGCAATGTTTTTGATGAGAAAACAGCTTGAGAATTCTAAAAAGCTAAAATTAATTGCTTCCTCTTATTATGACTGCTATCCTCCCTTGAGATGTCAACATATATATATATACTAGAGAGGATTCTAAGAAACTGTGGTTAACAGACTTTTACCCAGAATTTTTAAACAATAAATAAAATTCTTTCAAATTAAACAAATATAAATTCCATTATCATATTCCTTTATTGTCTATTTCTTTGGGGTTGGAGGTTGCTAGTCTCTGCTAAAACTCAGAATGGAATTTCTAACAGTAAAAGCATTGTTCAATAAGTTTTGTGAGTGAAAATTTTCAAATAAATGGAAACAGTCCAATAAAATTTACTTGGAAAATTTTTCTCTTATAATTTTTATTCAAGTATTGGCCATCAGAAAAAAAAATCTAAAAATAAATGTCTTTTTCACGAATATATGTGGCTTCCTGTGTATTTCTAAAAAGGTATTCCCTCTCCCACTTCAAGCAAGCCAGCTATCTTTGTGTTAGCAATGGAAGGTAAAGATAAAATTAAAGAAATTCTGGCTGCATGCCAAATCCTGGGATAGTGGGGAAGAGAGAGCTCCTTGCCAATTACCCCTTTCCCACTTATCTTTTCCTTCCCTTATCTGTCCCAGGCTGGGGGTCCCAGGCAGGTCTGGACCCTATAACCTCTTCCTTTGAGTAGAGGTACAAGCCATGGGCCACCTATCCTGCACATTAATGTCTTGTCATTCTTTCCTTTTAGTGAGACTTTCCTGCCAAGAGGAAATAAAATGCTGTGTATAAGTGAAAATAATCAGTGTCTTCTCAGTCATATTCCAGGTTGTACCAAACCTATAACTGTATTCTTAAAACATCTTTTCAATTTAAACAGGAATGAATTTGTAAAAGAAGTATATTGATTGGCCTAGGATCAAATTAACTCTACCCCTGACTTTAGGGGCAATCACTCTTTTCTAAATTAATACAAAGTACTTTAGCTTGTAAAAGGCCAAACTTTTGGGGTTCCTCCCAGTGTGGACAGTGTGAGACTACTATTAGGGTGATTAGGTGTTCATGAGGGGAAATAGAGTAAGTATTTCTTGCTGCAGTGGAAGGCTCCTTCTGCTCAAGCTTAGGATACTGTATGTACTTGAGAGTGTACGACTACCTTCAAATTAAACCATCTAATTCCAACAAGTGCACTCACCCTGGTTCATACAAATGAGGGAGGCTTCCCTATATTAATTTTGTCTCTTAGACAAGCATTCTTAAGACTCTTTGTCCTTAATTATTTATGTCTACAGCTCAAGTATTAAGAGCACACTTGAAATTTCAGATTTCTCTAAGTTCCTAACACTTATTAGCTTTGTTTTCTGCCTAGACCTGTTAATCTAATTTTGTCTCTTCAACAATTTGGGGGATGATTAGTTTATTTCAAACTTTTTACATAGATGTTTCTCGATAAAATAATCTAAATTCAGGTTTCAATTTATTCAAAATGAAGTTTCTGTTTTCTTAACCTAAATTAAGAACCACGCATATATATTGTTCATTCTTCTCTATTGAATTTCAAGTTTTCACGAGCATTTTCTCCAATTATATCTGAACAACTTATACTTCAACATCAAGGCCACTCTTCCCAAGGTATTTAGTAGTAACTAAGTTATTATTATAAAATCATATAGACACTGAAATAAAAAAGGAAAAAATATAGAAAGATGTCAGCAAGAGGCCTATTACTGGACACCTTTCCTCTTATTCCTCTGCAGCTCCATTGTGTTGGTGGCATCAAACCCAATGGCTGCATTCTTATTCCTGAGAGGAAGGGCCAATGAAGGAAGGAGAAGAAGGCAGTCTGGGCTACAGGCCTAGTGGAAATATGAGCTGGAGTCTGATGCAACCACTGGGAAACATGCAGGTGAAGAGCACAGTGATTTGATTTTCTAAAGTAAAATCTACCAGAGATACAGCTTAGACTCTATCGGCATTCTGCTAAATTTATTAGCGAACATGCCGAATAAGAACCCAGGGCCATTAGCAGATGTGTCATTAAGATAGAAACTGATATGTATCATAAATTTTCTGCTAAGAAAATAGCTTTGATGATTGCATATTGGGAGTACAGTACAACCCTAGCACAAATTCTACTTGAGAACATGGGAGGAACTCTGAAAAGCATTTCCCTGCTGGTTCCACACATTCTCACAAGCCCAAGAAGTGTGGTGACAGCCCGCCGAACAGTGACGGGGAATTGTGTCAGAATGTCTGACAGAAACCCTATTTTTCTGAGGCCTTACACCCAGTTACAAAAGTCTACTGAAAACTAAACTTGGCACAAATCTTAATATAATTCCATCAAATACAACAGAAATAAAGATAGGGGTGGGGAGGAGCCCTACAAACTTGACTTTCAGAAAAGACTATAGCACTGTCAAGGAAGACCAAAGGCAGTTCTCAATACTTATTAATTAATCTCTTTTATACAGAAAATTACACTTGGAAAGTGGTAAGATCATTCACAGTCTAATAATTTCACTGGAAATTATTGAAAAGAATGAATAATTGAAAAGAGCAATAATTGAACCCAGGAAAGTCTATGTCATTTCTAGAAATAATTGCTTTAACTCTTGAATTTTTAAAGTTGTACTTTTTCAGTGGTGGCCATTTTCTCAATTTGAATATAAAAAAAATACAATCAAACTGAACATGTTGGTGAGCACTTGTTAACCCAGTACTTGGGACACTGAAACAGGAGGACAGCAGGTTTAGCAAGTAATGCGACTCATCAACCTAGCCAGACCCTGTTTCCAAATAAGAAATAAAACTGGGATGGGGGGTGTAGCTCAAAAGTAGAATGCCTCTGGGTTCAATCCCTAGTACCATGCATACATACACAAAAATATAAACAACCAATAAAAAACAAAAGCTTTAATGCCTTAGAGTGGCAAAACAATGACTGAGTTTGAAACCAATCTTGATTCTAAAATATACGGCTTTTAAAATTTTAACATAGAGAACACTTTTAAAGATCTCTAAATAAGCTGACATCCTTGGGTACACTTTAATTTTAATCTCTTGGAAATTGATGCTCTCGGTTAACTCTGGACTTCCCTTTGTTTGGGGACTTCTGTTTGCAGTCACAAGAGGTTTAAAGTTTTGAAGTTCTATGTTCCAGCGGATAAAAGATGATTAAAAATAAGAATTATAAAATACCTCCAAGGCAAATGACCATGTAGCATCTACATATAGATATTACTCTAACCTCTACAAATATTTATCACTTTCCTTATTCATTTGCTCATTCAAAAAATTTTTATCATGTGTTAGACAAATGTTCCATAAAACAACCCTAAAATCTACCCAAAACATAAATATATATTCATTTGAGAATTTTTGATAGGTCCTATTTCATGAAGGTACCGGACATGACAAGCTTTTACAATGGGATAAGTCTGAAAGGTGCTAAACTTGTAAAAAAAAAAAAAAAATCATATGTACTTTTCTAATGTTATAATGAAGCAAAGAAATAAAATGTTTTCTTGATTTATAGCAAAGATCTCTGAGCTGACTTCCAAGATAAAGGAATAGAAAAGAATGTGCAAACATACTTCAAAAAAATTTATCGTGGACTCCAGCTGTACATCAGAAGTGCAGGAGTGGAAGCAACCTTCGGTCTTTCATTCTTTATACAAATTAGAGCATTCTTTCTAGTTTGTCTCTGCTGTGTTTTTTTTTTTTTAATTTTATTTTATTGGTGTACTGTATTCATACATCATAGTGGGATACAAACTTTTGTAGACATACATGCACACATTGCCCAGTCAGTCCCCACCCGATCCCCACCCCATTCTCTCCCCATCCCTCCTTCCCATGCTTGGCTTAGTGGTTGACATCTAGTATTATAGCAATATCCAAAATTAAAAATGATAATCTCACATAACAGTTTCATTTGTCTGATGCCAAGCTTTTGATGATTTAAAGATAACATTTCAATATTTCTTTTTGCTTTCTTTCTTACCAGAGCATATTTTTTTCTGTTTTTTTGGTGAAACTATCGTATATTTATATATTTATTTTTCAGAAAAAAAATCTATCCTAATATGGAATATGAATTCTAGATACCCAAAACGATCTTGAAGAAGAACAAAGCTAGCAGATATATATTTTCTGATTTCAAACCATATAAAGCTACAATAATTGAAACAGTGTAGTACTGTTCTAAAGGCAGATATATAAACCATTGGAGTTAAATACAAGCCTAGAGCTAAATTCTTCCCTATATTGTCAAGTTATTTTTGACAAGGTTTCCACGAACATTTGGTGGTGGAAATAATATTCTTTTAACTAAGTATTGTTGAAAAATAATAATTACATGGAAAAGAATAAAATTGGACCCTTACCTAATCCCACATACAAGTATTAACTCAAAATAGATAAAATACCTAAATATAAATCTTAAGACTATAAACTTTTAGGAGAAAATCCGGGTCATAAAACCTCACAACATTGAAACTGGCAGTGATTTCTTGGATATGATTTCAATGGCACAGGCAACAGAAGAATATACAAACTCCCTAAAAAATAAAAAAAAATATTGTATATCCAAAGACAATGTAAACAGAGTTAAAAGTTACTAATAGAATGGGATAAAATATTTCACAAATGCTATATCTGAAGGTATATTAATATCCCAACTAGAAATCCTAAAAATTAACAACAATAAAGGCAAACAATACAATTTAGAGATAGGTAAAAGACTAACATAAATAATGAATCTCCACAGATAACCAATCTTAGTTGTCTGTTGGATGGAAAATCTTGTTTCTCTGGTTCTGGTGAGTGTTACCTATTTCTTCTTTGTAGTTAATCTCTTTGAGTATTTTCTCTAGCGCTGGTTTTGAAGACATAAATTCCTTCAGTTTCTGTTTGTCATGGAAGCTTCTTATTTCTCCATCTAATTTGATAGAAAGTTTTGCTGGATAGGAAATTTTTGGCTGGAAGTTGTTTTCTTTCAGAGTTTGGAATATGTTACTCCAAGCCCTTCTGGCTCTCATGACTTGGTTTGGGAAGTCTGGAGTGATTCTAATTGGTTTGCCTCTGAATGTCACTTGGCCCTTTGTTTTTGTTGCCTTTAAGATTCTCTGCTTGGCTTCCACATTGGTCATTTTGACAATTATGTGGCGTGGGGATCCTCTTCTCTGATCCTGTCTAAAGGGAGTTCTATAAGTTTCCTGGACCTGTGTATCAACCTCTTGCTTTATGTCTGGAAAATTTTCTGCTATTACTTCCTTGAAGAGATTGTTGATCCCTTTGGTTTCACTTTCTTTCCCCTCCTCTATTCCAATTATTCTTAGGTTAGCTCTCTTAAGATGGGCCCATATTTCTTCAATGTCAGATTCCTGCTGTCGGATATTTTTTTCTAGATTAGAAACTATGCGTTCATTTTTGGATTGCTCATCTTCTAAGAGCGAGATTCTGTTCTCCATGTGTTCTAATCGGTTGTTTGTGCTTTGAATTGAGGCCTTTACTTCATTAATTGCATCCTTTATCTCTTTTTGGCTCTCTCTGAGTTCTTTTCGAAGCACCTCTATTATTTCTACAGTTATTTTCCTGATTTGATCTTCTAGAAATCTCTGATTTTCTCTTTTATCGGGTTCTGATGTTGTGGGGTTGTGGGCGGTATTCATTGCTCCAGTATTATTCCACTTTCCCATGATTTGGATGCTTGTGCCTTCTCTGGGTTCTTCCCTTGGGTCACTATGACTTCCCTTAAGGTGTTCTGGATCTCGAGTCAGTAGTATCTCAGACCCCACTACTCCTTTACTGGGTTTTATCACAGAGTCTCCGACCCAGGGAGTCGATAGAGGCTGCTTTAAACTATGGGGGGGTGCCACGTTGCACGTTCTCCTATGGTGTGATATCTCTGCCACCACCACTCCCTCACTGGGTACAGTGAGGTACAGTACTGGGATTTCTCCTCTGTGGCCCGCAATTTGACTCACTGTTCTTGAGTACGCAGATGTAGCTGTACTGGATTCGGCTAATTCACTGCTGCTGCCGCCGCCGGTGACAATATGGCGCCGCAGCCACGCCCTCGGCCATGAGGCTGGCGTATTTTTTCTTCTCTGGTTTTGATTTCCACTCTGAATCCCTGCAGCGTGTGCTGAGCTCAGCCACTGGGAGCTTTAAATCCTCTCTGCGCCGAAAGATCCTGCCTGGCTGTTCCGCAGCGGCTCACCTGGCTTGCTGTAGCCGTCCGATGAGTTCGCCGCTGCCGCCGGCAGTATGGCGCTGCTGCCGCGTCCTCGGGCGCGTGTGTCTCCTCTGTGGCCCTGAGCTCTGTTCTCAGTCCGCTTTCTCTCTGGAGCCTGGTGGTTTTTTTGTTTTTCTGGTGATGGTGTTTTCTGGCTATGAAAGGCGCTGGTTTTGTGGTAATGGAGATTGGTTGTTAGCAGGGCTCTTAAGCCCCGCTTTTCTCGGTCGCCATCTTCCCGGAAGTCGCTGTTTTTTTTTTTATTGGTGCACTGGAATCATACATCTTGATGAAGTTCAGGGTGATAGAGGCATATATGCACACAGAACTCATTAAGCCTCCCCAGTTCTTACCTATTCCCTCCCCATCCTCTCCTTCCATGCTTAGCACAGTGATCAACTTTGGTAAGCTTGTGTATGTACATCATGTCCGTTGAAGTGGTTCCCTCTCCTCCCCTCCAGTCCCCTTCAATTAGGTCTCCCTCTTTACTCTTCTGAGGCTTCTCCTCCTTTGTCTGGAGTCCTTCCTATGTCCCATTTCCTCCCTAGCTTCTACATTTGAGGGAGAATATCTGACTTTTCACTTTTTGTAACTGACTAATCTCATTTAGCATAATGTTCTCCAGTTCCATCCATTTCTCTGAAAATGACATAATTTTGTTCTTCTTTATGGCAAGTAAAATTCCATTGTGTACATATCCCATAGTTTTGAAATCCACTTATCTGTTGATTGACAATTCAGCTGTTTCCATAGTCTGACAATCGTAAATTGTGCTGCTATAAACATAGGTATGCATGTGTTGCTATGGTAGTTGGGTTTCCACTCTTTGGGGTAAATACCTAGGAGCAATATAGCTGAGTCATATGGTAAATTCAATCCCATTCTTCTGAGGACCCTCCTCACTGTTTTCCAATTTGCAATCTCCCAACAATGTATCAAAGTTACTACTTCTCTACATCCTCACCAACATTTGTTGTTGTGTTTTTAATGATTGCCATTCTTATTGGGGTTAGGTAAAATCTCAGGGTAGTTTTGATTTGTATCACTCTGATTACTAATACTGTTAAACTTTTTAATATATTTATTTGCTATTTGCATTCCTTCTTTTGTGAGTTATTTGGGTTTTTTTTTTTTGGCAGTGAGTTTCTTGAGTTCTCTGAATATTCTTGATATTATTGTCCTATCAGAGGAGTAGCTAGCAAAAATCTTGGTTGAGGATCTTTGTATTTTCCTTTGCTACATGATCTTGAGGTTAATGCAATCACAAATATTGATCCTCATTTTCATTTCTTGTGCCTTTAAGGTCTCATTGATGAAGTTTTTCTCTGTGCGTGTGTATAAGGGTGTTGGTCCTATGCTCTCTTCAAGTAGCCGCAAGGTCTCTGATTTAATATCCAGTTTTTTTTATCCATCTTGAATCGACTCTCATGCAGGGTGAGAAAATAGGGATTATTTACATTTTTCTTCATATAGATAACTAGTTTTGCCAACATTATTTATTAAAGAGTATATCTTTTTTCCAGTATATATATTTGTTCCTTTGTCAAAAATCAACTGACTCTACATGTGTGCATTTGTGTGAGTCTTCTATTCTATTGGTCTATGTGTTTGCTTTTGTGCCAGTACTGTGCAGTTTTTATTACTATGGCTCTGAAGTATAGTTTGAAGTCAGGGATCACGATGCCTCATGCATTTTTCTGGTTACTGAGAAGTATACTGGGTTTTTTGTTGTTTGAAAATAATTTAAAGACTTTTTTTCTATATCTGTGAAGAAAAACCTTGGTATTTTAATGGGTATTTAATTGAGTCTATAGATCACTTTTGACAGAATGGTCATTTTGATGATATTTATCCTACCTACCCAAGAGCATGGGAGGTCCTTCGATCTTTTAAGATCTGCTTAAATTTTTTGCAATGTTTTATAGTTTCCCTTGTAAAGGTATTTTACCTTCTTGTTTAGGTTTATCCTTGATTTGGGGGATATTATGAGTAGAAGTAAATCCTGGATTTCTTTTTCAGTGGATTTATGGTTGGCATACATAAAAGCTTCTGATTTTTTTCTTTTTTTATGGTACTGGTTATTGAATCCAGGGGCATTCTACCTCCGAGCTACACACCCAGCCCTATTTTTTATTCATTATTTTGAAAAAGGGTCTCACTAAATTGCAAATAGCCTCACTAAGTAGCTGAAGTCTATAAACCAGGAATCTCCTGTTTCAGCCTCCCAAATACTAGATTACAAGCATGTGCCTGGATTAAGCTTTTGATTTTTTAGAGATTGAGTTTGAATCCAGACACTTTGATGAATTTTTTGATCAGTTCTAAAAGTCTTTTGGTTCAATTTTTTTGGTCTAAGTATGGCATCATGTCATCTGCAAATAGAGATAGTTTCAGTTCATTTTATGTTTGTACTCTTTTTATTTACTTCTTTTGACTTATAATTCTGGTTAGAGCCTCATGTACTATACTGAAAAAGAGTGGTGATAGTGGACACAAGTTCAAGGCTAGCCTCAGCAACCTAGTGAGGCTCTCAGCAACACAGTGATACCCTATTTAAATATAAAAAATAAAAATAAAACAGGGCTAGGGGTGTAACAAGGTATAATGCCCCTGGGTTCAATCTCCAATACTACACACACTCACAAAAAGAATAAAGAAAGAAGAAAGAAGAAAGAAGAAGAAGAAGAAGAAGAAGAAGAAGAAGAAGAAGAAGAAGAAGAAGAAGAAGGGGAGAGAGGAAGAAAGAATGAATCTGAAGCAAATATGTTAGTACCAAAATTTTATAATAGGTAAAATATGGAGTATGAATACACAAGCTTTATTCTTTTCTGTAGGTTCAAACTATTTCATAATAAAAGTTAGTATATTTTTAAAATTTTGTGTGAAAGAATAAAGTTGTAGATAGGCAATTAGAAGGAACCATTGCTATAAGTCTAATTTCTTCATTTCTAAGCAAGAAAAGTACAAGGCTGATTATTTTCTATCTCCAGAAAGAGGAACAATGAGAGTTAACCGAGAAGAAAAGCTGTCTTTGATATGAGAACTCAGTGACACTTTGGCAAATGGATTGTCATTTCCAGATGGAAGTGAATTATGTGAACCTAATTATATTGCATTCTTCTACTTTAAAAGAGTGTTTTTCCTCATACAATATTCATGTGGGTTACTCTTTTTCTTCCTTGTGGGGTGGGAATGTAAGTGTTCAGGGACACGGTTAATAGATGACACATTTTCATTTCTTCTACAAATAAATAATTAGAATCTAGATCTTATAATATCAATTTACAAACTTATAAGTGTTGATTAGCTGTGCAAGACTGTAACTGGTGTTCTAAAAAAGTCCCTTACAAAGACTTTCTGTTCATTAAAATTGCCAATAATATTTTCTAATATAATTTCTGAGGAGTTCATTCATGGAATACTAGGATTTCCAGCAGGAAAGGAACCCACAAACATTTTTATTAACTTTGAATCATGTGTAATTCATAAAATTAATAGTAAGAGCCAGAGAGCATCTTTTTTTAATCATAGTGGAAAATAAGCTTGAAACATTTCACTAGTGAGGCTAGAGTCACTTAAAATATATTATTAAGTATAAGGGGCGGAAATATATCATAGATCCAAGTGGTATTACACAGCATGCATTTTTCTGAAAAGCAGACTTCCTGCATAAAGATTAGATATACACCCACAATAAGAGGGCATATTGATCTATAATTTTCAATATTATATCCTTGTATTTTTTATTATATGCTATTTTTCAACTAGTAGAGGAACGTGTTCTCATAAAACTAATATTTATTCTTCCATTTTTATAGAGCTCATAGTGAATCTCAGGAAATGAGAAACTCTGAAAAGTCAAATACAACTTGGTGTTCCATGCATAAAAGAAGACAAGAGAAGATCGCTATTTTTAAAAAATCTGACTCAGGAACTAAATCACAGAGCTTTAAATAATTGAAATAACACAAGATAACGGAAGTTCTTCGATAATATTTTTTCTATCTCCATAAAGGTATCTTTTTTTTACAGATGATAAATCTTATCACAAAAGATTTTTCATTTTACTAGAAAGTAAGGGATATGCCCCTTTAGCGAAGTTCTCGTTTCCTCCTCTTTACTTATTGTGTTTATTCTGTGGAAGCTGAAGCACAAACTAAGATACTCTGATTTTAGAAATAGATCTTTAAGTCAGAAATTCTTCTCACGGAGCTATTAAGCAACCTCTGTATCGGGGAATTCAATGGTTTCTTACATTAAACCCAAAGAAAACAGCGGTGAATGAGAACTTGTTTTTTTTTTTTAATATTTTTCTTGGAAAGGCTGTACCCATATCATGGCAAAAGTCTAAAGAGATCATTGTCTTAACAAGGCTTCTTTTTTAATTTTATTTTTTATCGGTGCATTGTAGTCATACATCTTAATGGGATAAAAGACTTGTGGAAACGTACACGCACACATCTTGAGGAGAAAATTTCTGAAGTCAATTTTTTCTTTGTCAACTTTTAAAAAAGCATAACTCGCCCGGCGTCGTGGCACATGCTTGTAATCCCCTACAAGCATGGGAGGCTGAGACAGGAGGATCATACAGGTTCGAAGATAGCCTCAGCTGGCATAAGAGACCCTGTTTCCAAATAAAATATAAAACAGGTCTGGGAGTATAGCCCAGAGGTAGAAAGATCCTAGGTTCCACTCCCAGTACCACAAAAAGAAAAAACTAATAAAAAATTATAACTCTACTTGAGCTTTTAGAAGAATTGGGATGAACAGAAGTTGTTCTTTCCCCTACATTCTGCATGTGCAAAAAATAAAAGGGAGCCAGGTAACAAGAAAGGGAGAAGTCAGAAATGTGAGAACATGTATGGTGGTGCACGCACACCTGTCATCCCGTGCTTGGAAGGCTGAGACAGGAAGAGTGTGGGTTTGAGGCCAATTTCAGTAATTTAGCAAGACTTTATTTTAAAATAAAAATTAAAAAGGTCTGGGGGTATAGATCAGAGGTAGAATGTCTCTGGGTTCAATCCCCAGTACCACAAGAAAAAAGAAGAAAAAGGAAAAAGGAAGGGAGGGAGGGAGGGAGAAAAGGAAGGAAGGAAGGAAAAAAGGAGGGAAAAAAGAGGGAGGGAGGGAGGGAAGAATAAAAGGAAGGAAGGAAGGAAGGGAGGGAGGGAAGAAGGAAGAAAGAAAAGAGAGGAAAGCCTGTAGGTGAGTCAGTGAGGCTGGAACTGGAGGGAGAGGACTGATCTGGAGTCCACGGCTCCTCCCTCCTCACAAGCTGATCTTTGAATTTTTGAGGAAGTCTGTGGATGGTTCAAACTAGGATGCAGGGTGGAAAGCCTGAAAAAATACTTTTTCATCACTTACCCTTTTTTCTGACTTTTCTCAGATTCAACTCTCTAACCCACCCACTGACTCTCAGAAACTGATCTGCTAACATTTGTGACACTGGCCCCACCATTTCTCCTGAAGTCCAGCCCTGCCTGTTTCCCTCCATCCCAGAGCTGTGCTCTCTCCTCTATTTTCCTGAACCAAGCTCTTATCTTCCCTTGATCTACATCCTTGTATCAAACAAAAATGATTTCCTTTAAACAATGAATCTGGAGTTCTGGTCCCAAAGAGCATCTACATATACATGATAGTGCATTTCTAGACAGACAAAAAATTGATGTACGCTCATAGTAGAAGGATGAGAAAGTGAATGGTACCCAGAGCTGGAGAGGGGCTCTGGACTCAGTCCAACCCTGCCAAGTTCAGCATGTCAAATGGGAGGAGTCTGTCATTGGGAAGCTGCTGGCCTCCTTAGCAGGTACATGGCTATCGCAATGACCAGGGGATAAAGAGCTGTTGGCCTTAAGCTGCTGAGAATTTTAGCTTCAGGATTAAAAAAAAAAATTACATGCATGATGCAATTTTGTGTTACAAAGAACTGTCCCACTCAAAATGCCCATGATGTTTCAACTGAGAAAAAGCAATAGGTAATTTCTCACATCCCATCAACCCATTTGGACATGTAAAGTGAAGAGAAATGTAGGAGTTTTTTTTCTAAGACTTAAGAGTCTTAGAAAAAAAACTATGAGAATGAGAAAAAATTTGAGTTATATAATTTTATAGGAAAAATTTTAATGGGCTTATCTTCCCCAAAGAGAAAAAGAATATGTGTGTGTGTGTGTGTGTGTGTGTGTGTGTGTGTGTGTGTGTGTGGTGTGTGCGCGCGCGCATGCGTGTGTGCGTGCACATGCATGCGTGCTACTGACAGTTGAACTCAGGATCATTCTACCTCTTAGCTATACCTCAGTCATTTTTAAATTTAATTTTATATTTTTTATTTTATTGTTTTGGCTCTGGGAGTTAAGCCTCAGGGGATTCAACCTCTGAGCTACACCCCAGGCTTATATTTATTCCTTACTGTGAAATAGGATCTCACTAAGTTGTGAAGGGCCCCTGCTACATTCCTGAGGCTGGCTTTGAACCTGTGATCCTCCTGTCTCAGCCTCCCAAGAACTGCTATTACAAGTGTGTGCCACCATACCCAGCCTTTTTTCTAAAATTATATTTAAACACAGTCTCACTAAATTGCTGAGGGATTCCATATGTTGATAGGCTGGACTACAATTCTTCTGTCTTAACCTCTCAGTACTGGAATTACAGGTGTGTGCTGAAAAAGGATAATTTGAAAATTGAGTCTATGATGATGCCAAAGTCAGACAAAAATACTGCAAGAGAAAAAAATTTCAGGCCACTACTCCTAACAAATACAACTACAAAAATCTTCAACAAATTAGCTAACCAAGTCCAACAGCATGTAACAGGATCATAGACCATGACCAAGTGCAATAACCCTGGGAATCAAGGATGGTTCAACAAATAAAAACCATCCAGTGTGATACACCATATAAACAGGTAAAAAAAGAATAAAAATCATTTGATCATTTCAATAAATGAAGAAAAATGCCTGACAAAATTTAGTACCCTTTCAGAATGAATAAAGTCAGCAAATTTAGAAGAAAATTATTTCAACATAATAATAGTACCATGTAATAAGCCCACAGAAGATATCATACTCAATGGAAAAATATATAAAAATTTCCAAGATTGTAAAGAATGGGAGGATGCCATTTTTGTCACTTCTAATCAACATAGTATGAGAAGTCCTAGTCAGAAAAATTAAGGCAAGTAAAAGAAATTTAAAATATCAAAATCAGAAAAGAACTAAAATAATCTCTGCTTATTAATGATGTAATCTTATATAAAGGGAATTCTAGAGATTCCATATAATAATAATAATTATAATAACTAATAAAGTAAGCAAAGTAATAGGATTAAAAATACTATGCCAAAACCAGTTATATTTCTATACACTAACAATGAACATCCCAAAAATCAAATTAAGAAAACAATCCCAATAACCACACATAAAATAAAACAAAATAAAATATTAAGGAATAAATAAAAAGGCAAAATACGTGTACACTGAAAACTAAGCAACATTACTGGGGGAAAAAAACCAAAAAGACACAAATAAATGGAAAGATATCTCATGTTCACAGATTGAAAGACTTAATATTCCTAAAATTTCCATATTAATAAAAGTGATTCATGAATCCAATTTATTCTCTATCAACCTCCCAATTTCATTTTTCATAGAAATAAAAACAACAATCCTGAAACTTATATGAATAGCTAGAATAGCCAAAATATCTTGAGAAAAAAATTACACTGGTGGCCTCAGACTTACAGACATCAAAACATATTACAAAACTATAGTAATCAAAATGATATGGTATTAACACAAAGGCAATATAGACCAATGGAACAGAACAGAGTCCAGAAATAAAACCACATATATTCAATCAAATGACCCTTAGCAAGGTACCAACACTATAAAATAAGGTAAGGATAGTCTCTAAAAACATACTGTTTGAAAAACTGGATATCTAGAGACAAAGGAATGAAACGGGCCCTTACCTTACACCATACACCAAAACCAACCAAAGTTGATTAAAGACTTAAACATAAGGCTGAAACAACAAAACTATTAGTAAAAAACATTTAAGAAAGGTCTATAACATTGTTTACGGTTATGATTTTTAGACATGAAACAAAAAATGCACATGGCAAAAGCAAAATAACTGAGACTGCATTAAACTAAAAAGTGATTGTGCAGCAAAGAAAGCAATTAACAGAATGAAAAAGGAACTTACAAAATGAGATAAAATAGGGTCCCGGGCAGGGGTCGTGCAGGGCACGCCAGACCCCCGGAAGAACCAGGGCCCGGGTCGCAGGACCCTGGGCACCGGGTTCGGTTGCACAGGGTATGCCGGGCCTCCAGAAAAACCGGGCCCAGGTTTCAGGACCCTGGGCCCTGGGCAGGGTTGTGTGGGGCACGCCAGACCCCCGAAAGTACCGGAGCCTGGGCCGCAGGACCCTGGGCCCCGGGTGGGGTCCTGCAGGGCACGCTGGACCTCCGGAAAAAAACGGGACCCGAATTGCAAGGCCCTGGGCCCCGGGCGGGGTCGCGCGGGGCACGCTGGATCCCCAGAAAAATCGGGGCCCGGGTTGCAGGACCCTGAGCCCCGGGCGGGGGTCAAGTGGGGTACGCCGAACCCCCGGAAGAACCGGGGCCTGGGCCGCAGTGCTACTGAGTGCCTAATCCCACAACCTTCTCAAACCACACATACTGTCATCTCTTATTTTAAAAAAAAAAAGGAAAAGAAAAAGAGAAGAGGAAAGAAAAATATCGGAGAGGGGTCAAGAGGGCCATAGCGGCTGACAGGATACTGGAGATGCAGACAAAAGTTATCCAACTGAACTGGAACTTTTGGAAAAATTCCCCGCGAAGGAGGACTGTTTCTTCTCTACATCCTTAAGACTCCTGGACATCACCTGTAAGGAGAGAGGTTATCGGAGACCTAGAAGGAAGGTGGTGTTGGGAGCGGTCGCCACGATGGCGGTGGAGACTTGTATTTGGGAGAGGCAGAAATCTGATCCTACCAACCTTATCTTCTGGAGAAATTACTCCAAATGTCAAATGCTACCATCGCACATGCATAGGAACACTGGACAACATGCAGAGTGGAAAAAGAACTTGGGAAAGATTTGAAATGGTGGAGGCAGTGGCAATGGCAGTGGCCAGTACTCAGGGGAGGCAGAGATCTGATGCATTGCACCTGGAACTTTTGAAGAAATAACCCCAGAGGCAGAATGCTACCACTCCACACCCTCGGGAACGTGGGACAACCTGCTGGGTGAAGAGGGTGCTCGGATTGGAGTCTGCTGAGGGGTGAAGCCAGCGACAGGGACAGCAAAGCTGGGATTGAAGACTGCCGTGAGGCAGGGCCGGTGCTGGAGCCAGTGAGGGAGGGATCAGAGCCTGCCATGAGGCAAGGCCAGTGCTGGGGCCTCTGAGGCTGGGATCAGACCCTGCAGAGGTGTTAGGCCGGTGCTGGGGCCTCCAAGACCTGGATTGGAGCCTGCCGAGAGGTAAGGCCAGTGCTGGGGCCAGTGAGGCTGGGGTCAGAGCCTGCCATGAGGCAAGGCTGGTGCTGGGGCCTCTGAAACCTGGATTGGAACCCACCGAGGGGTAAGGCCGCTGCCGGGGCTAGCGAGGCTATGATTGAAGCCTGCCTTGAGGCAAGGCTGGTGTTGGGGCCTCCGAGGCCAGGATCGGAGCCAGTCGAGGGGTAAGGCCAGTGCCAGGGCCAGTGTGGCTGTGATCGAAGCCTGCCATGAGGCAAGGCCAGTGCTGGAGCCAGCGAGGTCGGGATCAGAGTCCTCCGGGTGGCCAGGCCACTACTGGAGCCGTCAAGAGTGGGATAGGAACTTGCAATGCGGCATGCATAGAGAAATATCACAGAAAATAAAAACCAGATACTTCCCCTAATTAGCAATAACTAGGAGGAAAGGGGTAACAGGAGGAGGTCAAGTAGTAGAAAGGGCCCTATTAAGAAGCAATTAAGGTGACCAATCAGAGGGTATGGGATGGGGGAAGATGGAACCTCTTTAAAACTCAGGAGGTATATAAACAAATGTATCAAAGATAATCACCAATCAAGCATGGAATCGAGGGAGGGGGAGGGAATGGGATGGGGATTGGATGGGGGCTAATTGGTTGATGTGTGCTTGTATATCCTCTCAAGTCTTGTATTCCAATGTGATGTATGATTACAATGCACCAATAAAAATAAACTGAATAAATAAATTAATTAAAAATGAGATAAAATATTTACTGACCATGTATCTGATAAGGGGTTAATAATTAAAATATATGAGGAACTCTTGCAACTCAATAGCAACTAGAACAATGGAGGGAGTAGAGGGGAGGGTGGGGGAGAGGAGAGAAAACTGATGATGAATACACTTCCACTGAAGTTAGGAAATTAACAGTTCCAATCTAGATATCACAATGGGAACACATTCACCAAGTGCTGTGTGCATGTAACACACACCCTGGACTTCATTATGAGACTACAACACACCTGTTAAAAAGTATAAGTAGGTGAAAAACAAATAATATAATTAAAATGTATAAGGAACTTGAATAGACATTTCCCAGGAAAACATGTAAATTGTCAACAGATTATGCTAAGAATCACTGATCATCAGAGAAATGCACATCAAAGCTATACTCATCTATCACTTTACACCTGTCAGGAGGGCAAGTATCAAAAAGCCAAAACAAACAACAACAACAACAACAACAACAACAACAACAACAACAAGTATTGGTGAGTATGTGGAAAAATTGCAATCTTTTTACACTGTTGATGTAAATGTAAAATGACACAGCCATGTGAAAAATGGTATGGAGATTTCCCCAAAAACTTTAAAATATAATTATCCTATGATCCATTAATCCTACTTCTGAGCATATTCCAAAAAACTTAAAAAAATTTGTAGATATTTTTGCATACCATGTTCACTAGTACTACCTACAATAGTCAGGATCCACATTCACAACCTAAATATCCATCAGCAGATGAATGAAGAGAAGGTGGCGTATACCTAAAACTTTATGCAAGGAGAAAAACTTGCCATATGGGACTCCATAGACGAGCTGAGCTTGTTATGCAAAGTGATAAAAGCCATTCATAGAACAAGAAATACTGCATGATTCCACTCAGATGTAATATCTAAAGTCATCAACTTAGAAGAGAAGAAAGCAGTAGGTGGCTTCCCAGGGCTGGAAGGAGTGGGTATGAGGAACTGCTTTCAACAGGTATAGTTGAAAAAGTAGTAAGGGTTTTCTATCCTACTATGTACATATAGTTAATTACACATTTAAAATTTTATTAGAGTAGGTTACATGGTGTGTGTGTGTGTGTGTGTGTGTGTGTGTGTGTGTGTGTGTGTGTGTTTTACCTCAATTGGAAAAGAAAGGAAACTAGATCCCTGGGTATGTAGGTTTAAAAACAAATAGAGTCATATTGATTTCAGAGTTCAAGCAAAGTCTTGCTTATATACTACTGAAGAGCATTTAGGTAACTTATCAAGTCCTTTTCAGCACTTTGGTTACCATGGAGACAGCTATTAGGTTCCAATTCACTGTACATCCTATGAAATTGACAGACCGACCAGAGGGTGGGAGATGGGGCACGACTCTATCTCCCCATTCTTCAATAAACACCGGCTGCTTCACTCTATAAGGTGAGCTAACCATGAGGCCCAACAGAGGGTTTAGTGGCAAAACTGGAATTTAGCTCCATGCTACAGTAAAATCAGCTTTGATTTATCAGTAGAAATAAAAGAAATAAAAAAGTAAAACACCGTAAAGGTCTATTAAGGGAGAAAACATTTGTCACCTTGGACAGAATAAAAGTTCTACCAAATGAAATATATACCTTTGGGAAAAAGACATGTTATGCTAGAAAGTACTATGTTCCTTCTTGCTTGCTCTTCATTTAGTTTTCGTCCACTCAGTGTTTCAGGATTTATCCTATACCCTGTTTCTTTTTTTCCAGCTATGAAAGATGTGTGAACTGAATTTAGCCTTTGGTTAGGTTTTGTCAGAAAGGGTCTTCAAAATAAAAGTGTTTTATCTCAACAGCAGGCATGTACTTCCAAATGAAAGGCTTCTAATAACAAGCTTTTCCAGGAGTAAGAGGTATTCGTTTTTCAAATCGTTATTTCTCTTTCTCTCAAAAACAAAAGCAAACAAAATGAAAACATCCCTGTTCTATCACTCACAAAACATAAGGTATTTCCTGGTTGAACTAAAGTCACTGAGATTTTATAATTTGAAAATCATCATAATGGTAATGCCAGGTGATATTGACAAATACAGTTTTGATTTTTAATGTTTCAAAATAAAATTTTCCATAAGATATTGACTAATTAGAAGTACTTAACAAAATCTGATTATGTAAATAGTTGATATTGAATCTATTCCATTAAAATGTACAAACTTAAAAATAAAACATGTTTTAAGTCAATGTAGAGTATAGCTTATTTTTAATATTCCTGCAACATCCCACAGAGTGTACAATAATTAGTATAAGAAGTAGCATAGCATATTTCTTTTCACTAATATCTTTCAATGAAATCAAAAAAAATTGTATACTTTCTACTTGCAGAGTTCTTATTGAAATGGAATACAACTATTATAATAATCATGACTATTATTTTTAAATATAGCCTAAAATTAACAATATCTTCTCTGTAAGAAAAACTTTAAAAAATAACACAAACCTTAAAACTGCCAGCAGATGAGAAGATGAATGCGTTCTGTGGGGACTTGATTGAAATAATGTATTCATAAAAGTCTTTCAATTGGAATCTGTTCACAAAAGAAGTCCCATGGAAGACAGTATGGCTCTGACATGCCAGAAACTTCTGGAAGCAAAGAAAAGAACACCATTAGGGAATGTTTAAATTACCATTCCTTCCAGTCTCACCACTCATGGTCAGGAAGTACTGGAGTAGTTAGCACCTGTAAGAATTATGGCATAGTGTTATTAATTTCTATTAATTGGATATTCCAAATCTTTTTATTCCTAAGTGGTAAGGCAGGAGATTAACCTTTTAGCATTGTATTTAGAAACTGCTAGAGGTCAGGAACAACTTTTAACTAAACAGACTTCTGTATTTTCTCTTACTAAGCTGTCTAGGGCTGGGGAACTGTGGGCAGGGACTGAGCATAGAAGCTACAAGGCTATTTCCTGAGCCTGTAGGCATGAGGCCCTTGCCAGGGTCTTCAGAAACATGGGCTCTTTGTTCTGAACCACAACCCTGCAACTGGCTCCATTTGAGAGCTGAGAAGGTCTACACACAAACTGCTAATCTCAGGCTTCAAGAGGAGGTCCACTAAACCCCAAAGGCCTCTAGATTGGCTTTTTCCTTCATTCACTCTGTAGTCTATGTGATTTAGAAAAAAAATATCTCACAAACAGAACCGACGAAAGAACATCATACCACAACAGACTGAATTAATTCAAATGCTACTAAATTAATTATAAAATCATCTTTTCTTGTTTGCTCTAGTTTTATATCAAATATTGTCCTCTTCAGTCAGGCCCACAGAAATATAGACACCCAGCTTCAAACAGTGCACTTTTTCTTCCAACTTTCTTCCCTAAGCAAAGTCAAGGTTCCTTGGAAAGAGAGGGGCTTCCTGGTATTATGGCACTGGTTTGTGTGCTCCAATACCTGGAGGATGGCAAGGCATATTTCTTCTCTTTGGCTAATCCCTCCCCACAACTCACAGCTCCTGGAGCACTCAATTTTCTGATGCAATGAGGAACTGAACCCACACCTTCTGTGG
Source organism: Muscardinus avellanarius (assembly GCF_963383645.1). Lineage (NCBI taxonomy): Eukaryota > Metazoa > Chordata > Mammalia > Rodentia > Gliridae > Muscardinus > Muscardinus avellanarius. The sequence continues at coordinate 147,198,532 of NC_137787.1, read as the reverse complement.
ATGCTCCTGAGTAACATAACAGTATCTCTCCTGTGGTGACATCCATCTTAATGGATGAGGGTGATTGAACAAGGCTGGGCAAGGCCCTCTCTGCTCCTGGATTCCTACTTTGAGTCAATTGTCTACACATTTCTGATGGATGTGGCGTCAACATGGCGCAGCACCCCACGGCTCAGCCTCCACCAGCTGCCCCAGCCTCGCTCTTCCATGTGTTTCAGGGTCAGCGCTCACCAACTAAACACTTTAGAGGTCTCCCAGTGCCAGCTTTCAATGCCATAGACTTTCTTTTGTCTGAATCTTGGAACTTTTAGCCCATTTTCACACTACCCTTGGGAAGTACCTCAGAGAGGCTAAAAAATGATGGAGCCAGTAAGGTCATACATAATTTTTTAAAATTTTAGCTTATTTTTGTCAACTGAAGCACAAGTTATGAATAAACAAGCAGGGGGCAATGATTAATGGTATTTCTGAGTTTGGCATGACTGAAGCCTGGGATTATTACATGGGGAAAGAGGGGGGAAAATACAGAGTTAAAAAAGCTAGCTCATCTTTGCATGAAATAAAAAAAGAAGCATTTGACAATGGATGGGGGTGGTGGCTTATGAACTGTAGAACTGAACCTAAGTGAAAGGAATGCAATATAAATAAAATTACTTTTAAAACCTAATAAACCAGCATTCTTTCCCCTGGATGCCTTTCAAACACAAGTTTCAGGGTATACGCCTAACCAGCATGCCCTTCTTCCAACAAATCCCAAGTGCAATTCTCAAGCATTTGCTCAGCCTCTATTCAGTGATATTTATAAGTCAGTCAATAACTTGGAAGATTCCGCAAATATTAAAATAAGCACAATTATCTGTTTTTTCCCAAGCAACTCACTACCTCGTAGAAGGATACAGCTAAGATGTTAAAAACTATAAGAAGGTGGTGCTATCCAATGCTTGTCAGAATGGCTGGGTGCACCTGCTTCAGCACTTAGGAGCTGTGTGGCCTAGGCCCTGGTATTCTAACCTTCTCACCTCAGCTCTCTCATCTCTGTGGTAGATTTTTCTGGAAGGTCGTTTTAAGGATTAAGAAAAAACATATAAAGTGCTTGCTGTTCTGAGAAGTACATAGTAGGGACTCACTGAATGCTAGCAAACAGAAGTAGTGCTGTAGTGTAAGAGAAGCTGGTCACATCCAAGAGGGAAAACATGCTTTGAGGCTGCGGAGGACTTGGAGATGAACTCTGCTGGGGATCTTGGGAATCAAGAAAACTTCAGTGAGGAAAACAGCATTTAAGACAAACTATTATTAATCAAACATGAAGAGGCTTCTACACGTGATACGGCTCTTGTGGGAATCCTCTGATGGTAATTGAGAAACCAGAAAAGCAGGCACTTTGCAAAAAATGTAGGTCCATGAAATTAGACATGATTTTTCAGGATTTGCTGTGAAAGTAGATATTTTCCATAATAACACAGCCAGGGAATGATACAAAGGAGAAAATCTATGTATTGCTACTAAGAAAGGTACAATACCCCACAGGATTCTGTTCTATTCATTGATAATCCAAAATGACACCAAGGCTTTCAACAGGACTTGGCAAGCTCTAGACATACCATTTTTAAACTTAGCCTAAAATTTAAATCATGGGGCTTGTGACTCAAATCTCCAATGTGACCTTTACAAGGTATTGTTCAAGAAAACATGTTTGTCACTGTGGAGAGAAACCATACACCCTTTTGCTCTGCAAAGTACAAAGAAAGATGTACTCTATTGTTACCAGCACAGAACAGCAAAATGCTTGTAGCTGGAATTCTCCAGAAGCAATGAAAACAGGCTCTATTTGATTTTGTAGCATTCATTTAGAAATGTTGTCTTACCACATTCATGACCATTCCTATTCCTCCCATATTCCAGACTTTAGTTCAAAAGATGCTCTGCATCTCATCATTTGTAGATTTGAAATATAATCTCCCTGAATAGATCCCTTTTCCAGGGGCTCATGGTGCCACACTACTTTGGCCTTGCCAGACTCTTACAGAGGAGCAGAGAGCAGCTTAGATTCTCAAACACCATCTTGCTTTCTTGCTCAGAGATGGCTGCTTCAGGAAAGTATGGTGGTGCATGCATGTCCCTTTGCCAATGTGATAGTATTAATAGGTGTCTCGTTAAGAGGTGACTGGGCCATGAGGGCTTCCTCCTTGCTAATGGGATTAAGGTTCTTATAAAAAAGGCCTCACCAAGTCTCCTTCCCAATTTCTCTCTAGCTTCCACATATGAGTGAACGCATAAAACCCTTCACCTTCCGAGAGTGATTAATCTCACTTAGCATAATATTCTCTAGTTCCATAATTTTGTTCTTCATTATTGCTGAGTAAAAATATTGTGTGTATAGACCACAGTTTTGTATTCCACTCATCTGTTGGTTGGTTCCATAATTTGGCTATTGTGAACTGTGCTTCTAGAAATATGAGTATGTATGTACCACCATAATTATACCAACTTCACTTCCTTTGGAAAGAGACTGAGGAGTGGTAGAGCTGTGTCATATAGTCGTTCTAGTCTTCTGAGGAACCTCCACACTGATCTCCATAGTAGCTATACTAATTTACAATTCCAACAGCAATGTAAATATTCCAAGTTATCAACACCAATCTGGATAACATTAACGAGGAGAGGGAGAGATCGGAGTGGGGACTGGGGCAAGTATATACTATGTGCCGTGTGCATGTATGTTCCTATCACTCTGAAACTCCTTATGATATAAAGATAAAATTAAAAAGATGATATAATAAAGATAACTCTTTTTATGATATAAAAAGTTTCATCTGGCATTCAGGTAGCATGCTCTTCTGCTTCCTGCCCTGTGAGGACGCAGCGTTCCTTCCCTCTGAAAGAACCAGGTTCAAAGGAAAGAGCAAACCTCAACAGAAAACCAAGCCTGCCGACGCCCTGATCATGAACTTCCCAGCCTCCAGAAGAGTGAGAAAATAGATTTCTTTTCTTCTTAAGTTAGCCACTTGATGGCATCTTGTTATAAAATCACACTGGACTAAGACTGGGATGAGCCCTTGCAAGAGATGTGGCCGCCACCCCTTCTCGCCCTTCCTTATCGTTTCCACTGAGTTATGGAGTTATCTCAGCTCTGCTTTCAGTTCTAACTCATGACATCCCACTTTATAGACTACCATAAACCTCTAGAGGGACTTTGTTTTTGTAGTTTATTTTTTTAAGTCAAAAGATTTATCATCCTCTCAGATTAATGTATAATGGTAGTAAATATTTGAATAAAAATAATGAATGGACATATAATTTTAAAATGTGACTTTAATTTTGCATATTTGTTACTCAATAATCTGCAAGAGCTCCTTGCTTTCTCAAGGAACAGATCTCAGTTCCTCATGAGGATATCTATTCCCACCATCCTCCTCAATCCCCCCCCCCCGAAAAAATATTTGTAACTCAAACCTTTGGACCAAATAGAAATAGTTGCTCACTACATTCAGTAAATCTCAAACGGGGGAGCATCACTGTCCTTGGGGTCACTAGATGAAATCTCTAACAGTCTCACCATGTACTTTTTTCACAATTTCCCACAGGTGTTATAGACATCCTTGTTAAGAACTGGTACCAGAAGCCTCACTTCCTTAATGAACCTTCCAAGACCACAATGTCTCATGCCTACTCTAGTTGTTCACTGCAAAATAAAAGCATTTTAATTATAAGGGAATTTCTAGTGATTCTCTAGGGATCTAAAACACACAGGTGTCAGGCATGCTCTGAATGAACTTTGCAGAACTATGAAAACACTTGAATTAATGGACAACATTTTTTTTTTTTTTGTAGTACTGTGATTCCTGGAAACCCTTCTTCCTCCGGGCTACACTCCCAGACCTATTTTATATTTTTTTATTTGGAAACAGGGTCTCTTAAGCCAGCGCGGCTGGCTTCGAACCTCTGCGATCCTCCTGTCTCCACCTGCCAAGCGTGAAGATTACAAGTGTGCGCCACCACACCTGGCAGTGGACAGCATTTTAAAATGAGAAAAACAACATCTGACAACAAGATTACCGAAGTCCCTCAGGTCACTATCTGGCTAGAGAGGAGAGGCTGGTGTGTGACGTGGGGAGGGGGTTGTGCTTTCCAGTTGCCTCACTCCTCACCACTCCCCACTCTCTTTCAGTGACATCATGACCTGGCCCCTCTAGGTATCTGTGTTTGCAACATATTATATAGTCTGACCATTATAGAAACCAACAACAAATTCTGAAATCAAATAATTTTCCTTACTCCTACTTTATAGACCATGCTAGAACTACTGCTTAAGGTTCCAAAGTTAGACACAAAGCTCTGACTCATAAGCAAGATTGGATTATCTTCTCTTGCTTTTTGAGTCTAAATGTTGAAAGCTAAGCCAAAGTTAAATGTAGCTAAATGAGTAAGCAGCCTGCTCTCTACTTTGTCTTTGATCTATAGTTCCCCGTAGAAAAGCTACCCCAGCTGGGTATGGTGGTACATGTCTATAATATCAGTACTTGAGAGGCCAAGACAGGAGGCTCACAGTTCCAAGGACAGCCTCAACAACATAGCAAGGTTTTCAGAAACTTAGTAAGACCCTGTTTCAAAACAAAAAGTAAAAAGAGTTAGGAGTGCAAATGCCCTCGAGTTCAATCTCCAGTACTGCTCCCCAAAAGCTATCCCTCTTCCTGCTTCAGATACTTAAATATGATATTTATTTCTGCTGTTCGTTTCCTTGTTTACTAAATCCTAATCCATCCTAGATTTACAAACAAACAGAACTTTGAAACTGTCTTCACTCTCAGCCACAATAAACTTCAGTCCCTCTCAATAACCCATCCTTTTCCCAAAACCAAGTCCTTGCACATAATGTTCTTTGTGTTAAGAAGACTCTTCCCTCTCCCCCTTCACCTGGAAACCTAAAGCAAAGGCCTCTAGGAAGCCGAAACCACACGTTACTTGTTTGTTTCACTCTATACTAATATTGACACCCCCATGAATCTCCTCTTCCCTCACTCACTCTAGGTGTAAGCTCACTTGTTGGCATCAATAGAAAAAGAAGACAAAATTCAATAGAATTGTAATTCAATATTCAATAGAACTAGAATATAAAAAGTGATGAGAAGGAACATCTCTCTGCTCCCTTGCTCTGTTGATACTGGCTTCTATGTTGGAAACCACCCCATGGACAAGCCCCTTTCGGAAGAAACTGAGGATGTTTCTAAGCCAAGATCCAGAAAGAATAGACATCTTCAGTCCATTAGCCTATGAGGAACTTGATTACTACAACAACCAGTAAGCCAGCTTGGAAATGCATTCTGCCCTAGTTGAGCAGAGTCACCTCAGCTGGAATGGCTACGGGCCTGGCCAATATCTTGACTAAAGTCTTCTGAGAGACCTGGAACTGCATGGTTGAGTCAAGCTATGCCTGAATTCCTAACTATGATGGTTAATTTTAAGTGTCAATTTCGTGAGGCTACTATACCCAGATATTTGTTCCAATAATAATCTAGAGATTTCTGTGAAAATCTTTTTAAATGAAAATAACATTGAAATCAGTAGACATGGAGTGAAGCAGATTACTATCTATAATTTGAGTGGGTCTGATATACTCAGTTGAAGTCCTGACTGAGTCCTCCAAGAAAGAGGAAATTTTGACTCTAAATTGCCTTTAAACTTAGATTGAAATATTAACTCTTTCTTGTGTCTCTAGGCTACTAGGCTGCCATGCAGAACTTAAGACTTGTCAGTCTCCATAATCACATATATAAACTCTTAAAATAAATCTTTTAATCTGTGTGTGTGTGTGTGTGTGTGTGTGTGTGTGTGTGTGTGTATTGATTCAGTCAATAATGGAGACTGAATAGTCCCACAATGACTAGAGAACCAGGGAAATCAGTAGTGTGGGTCAATCCAAGTCTAAACCAAGGAAGCTGATGGTGTAACTCTCAATCCAAGGCCAAAAACCTGAGAATTCGTGGGGCCACTGGTGTGAGTCTTGGTCACCAAAGGCCAGAGAACCTGAGGTTCTGAAGTCCAAGAGCAGAAGAAAAATTCATCAGGAAATCATTCAACGAGTCCTGTGTTTTACAATATAGCCCTCAGCACTGAAGTATGGTTCTGTTGGTAATTCAAAAATTAAAATTCTGTATTTTAAGGCACAAATGGAAATGTCTTCTTACATATTCTACACTGTGGGAGACACTATCACACCAACACTTCAGAATGAATGACAAAAAAGCCTACTTCATGGATATTAGGTGGTAAAGAAACAAAAGTGGTTAAAATATTTGTGAAAAAAAAATGTGAGGTGAGTAAATGCCTACCCCAATGACTATGAACGTGCCTAACACATGTCAGAGAAAGGGGAACATTAGTCTCCTTGCTCATTAATTCAACAAAGGAAGACTGTTCAAACTGGAGCTATCCTGAAACATTCTTAGTCTGTCATTTATTACCTCTGTGATTTCCAGTGAGGAAGATGACAAACTGCCAATCAGAAAGTCTGTGAGCCACATCCTTCGCCTTGCATTTCTGGGCCACAATACCTCCACAGTACCTCCATTAAACGTGGCATAGCTCAAATGACATTAAGCATAGAAGGACATCACCAAATTATATTGCTTCAAATTTGAGGTGTGCCTGAGGTAGCATGAAGTGGACTTTCTGAATGTGATGCCTTTTCTACAAAATAAATTTAGAAAAAAGTGACATTTAGAGAAAATCTTAAAAAGAAACAAATGTCAAAATAAAAAGATCACAGTCTTTGGATGGTATTATCATATATCTTCAAACTTTCTTTGCTATGTGTTTAAGCATTTCAAATGAAGATTTTTTCCAATGGCATTTGATATAGAAAAATATCTGAAATACAACAGCAGATTTTAAATACTCCCCATTTTTCCATCTTATAGGAGCTTTGCCAATGAATGCTGGATTGCATTTCCTAAATAAAGAAAAAATATATATCCACCACTCCCCTCCTTTCTTGAATTAGAATTTTCCAGCAGCAGGAAGTCCCCAGAAATGTTCTCAGGTTTGGACAGCTCTATGTCTAACTATTATTTTCAAAAATTAAGGCTCAGAACATTTCATAAATTGTATTAGATTTCAGAAGTCATTAGAGAAAGGATCTCTATATCTATTTACCTATGTGGATCCAAAGAAAAGGAAGATTTCAATTTTTTTTGCAATAAAACAATAACAAAAAGAAAAGTAAATAATATCAAAGTTTTATTGAACTGTTTTGGTATAGATGAAATCAGAGCTCAAACAAACCCCAGCTCATTCTATGTGAGCTTTTACAGGCCATCTAGAATTGATAAAGGATGAGATTTTTCTTCACTGCTAACCCTATGCTCCTATTTCTGCTACATTCTGTTATTAACATTGTAATTACTATACACAATCCTCCTAAGAAGAGAGGTTCTAGAAGAGTAAGGACCTTAAGATGTTTCACTAATGTATCCAATAATTTAGAAGAGTGACTCGCATATAATAGGTGTTCTGTAAATTTTTATGACAAATAATGACCTCATGCCTTTATTGTAAAGTACAAAGCAACAGGCCCAGGTGAAAGTTCTTTGCAAATCCAAAGTGATTTTGAGATGGGAGTCATCATTGTTTCACATAATATGATTCCTGGTGGGACCGCCTCCCAAGGGCTTTGACAAGGCCATTCCCTGTGCTTTGAATCCCAGTACTGGGTCATAATTAAACTCACCTACAACTGAGATGCATGGTAACACAGGACCTCTACAACTGGCTTACAAGCTGCATTATTGTGATGAAGTTATTGAACATCTTTTTATTAGGTACCATGTCTATAAATGAGAGGATAAAAATAGTACATAACTCATTGGATTGTTGTGAGAATTCAATGTATCACTGTATGTGACACACTAAGATTAGAGCTGGTGGGAAGTAAGCATCGGTTACTGTGCTAGTGTGGTTGCTATTGCTCCTAACACGGAGAAAGGATAAGAAAATCCAGCAATGCTCACACTGTCACTTGTTCTTCTACTAGTACCATGAAAGCTTAAGGCTATATTTTATACTCCTGAATTCCCCTGAAATTTTACCTGGATGTACTATTTTCCATATTTAGTTTCTTAAAGAGCCCAATGGCACTATAGCTCAATAAAATATGTGGTTTTAAAATAAGGATATGAGCGGCGGCATTTAATCAGAGGCAGCCTCAAGGTCTCTATTCATTCTTTGCCTGTTTTTCAAAGCACATCACAAAAGGTGATTTCTTTTTCATAAAGATCTTTTTTTCTTTGAAAGTTGGACATAATGAGCCCTTTAAAGGTAAAACAATTTTAACTTTCATTGAGATTTGCTTTAGGAACATCCTCGGAGTTGATAACTGATATCTTTTCAGTCAGTAGTTTCATTCAGGACAGCTTAGTTTCTGATTTGTTGTACACATGATCGACTGTGTACAGTTACGTTTACATTGCTGCTTTGCTCCATTATTACTGACATCCAAATATCAGCTTACTTCAATGTAAGAAAATCAGATAATTTACCTAAATTACCCTGGAATCTTCAAAAGGGAAAAAACTCCAAACACAACACACACCACATTGGAACCCCATTTCTAGGTGGTGAAGAAGACCTTTTGGTTGGAATTTGCTAAATTAGGTCAAGGAGATTTCCTGAGGAAATGTGATTTGCCAAAGAAATTTAAGACTACAAAAAGAAAACATAAAGCAATATGCCACTTTGCTGATTCTGATTTTGTCTTTGAGAGTGCTTTAGAAAATATTCGACTACTAGTCTGCATCATTTTTCCTCCTTGTAGGGGAAACACTGTCACCAGGAGCTCCGGCTTCATATTGTAATCATCTTCCAGATTCCCTCTAGGGAATCCACGAGAAAAGCACCAGCCATTCGCTTTCCACAGTCAATCAGCCAAATACCCCAGTGCAAAACTCAGAAATATAAGATATGTAATCTGTACACATACTGTATGTATATACAATATATATTTATATATGTGATTATATGTATGATAAGGCATGTATATAACACATCTATATTTTATATAAATATAATCTATGACTATTATGTATATACATAAATCTAATATGTTCACATACACAAGCATTGATTACTTTGTTTTATAAGATCAGACTATTCTTTTCTCTCAACTACAGATATTCAAATTACAAATGACAGACTGTGTACAGTTTCATTTACACTGTAAAAATCTTCCTGGAAAAGCTGGGGATATGGGTCAGTGGTAGAGTACTTGCTTAGCATACATAAGGCCCTGGGTTCAATCCTAAACATTTAAAATATATATCCTCCAGCATCCCAGATCCCAGAAAGCTAATCCTAACCTGCTTTCCTTCTGACTATACTATACACTATACTTGACTAATACTTGCTAGAAAAGTGGGCACCATGGTTAGGCATATACCATTTTGCATATTTTAATCTGAAAAATTCGAACCTACTCCATCCTGAGAACAAAAGCTGGCAAGAAGTGCTCATGAGAAAACAAAATGCAACAAAAAAGCAACACACTGACATGGAAATGTCATGCGAGCTGCCGAGGGATGCACAGCTCCAAAGTTTACTATAATATTTTGAAGCACTTTGGCAATAAGCATATAATTGACAGCATAACCAGCACTATGCTAGAGGATGTCTACTACATAATTTAAAAACTCACTTACAAAAAACCCCTAAATGTTAGAAATGTATTTTTAGATAACTTCCCAAACCAATGTGTATAGTTTTTATTTATTTATTTTTATTTTGGGCCAAGGAAATAACTTTGATATTACCAGCTCCCATACACTGACTTTTATATTTTTACTTGTTGCCTATCACTTATATTTTCTGCATGACAGTCAAATGCATTAGTCAATCAACCTGTATTTATTATTGAGAACTTAAGAAGTATACATTTCCCAGCTAACTTGTTGTTGGTAAGATCCTGCTTCATGAGGTCAGTGTCCACCCTATTTATTAACATTGTATTTTTTCATTTACCTATTTGCCCATCCATCTGGTCATCTAACCAGCCGGCCACTTTTCTAACCAGTATTAGTCAAGTGCCTAGAATATGACACATTGTGCCCAATGACAGAAATAATGATGGACAAGACAGTCACTAGCAGCATCATAAAGTTTTCTGCCTAGCTGGGAAAACTCACAGTCAATGGGTAAATAAACCATTCGTGCTAAATGACAGAACAAAGAAAGAACTGTATACTAGGAGGGGGAGTGCAGAGAAAAGTCCTAAAGTGTTTCGGAAGGAGTAGTCATTGGGAGACTCTAAGAGTCAGTGTTGGGAAGTTGAAGGTAGTTGAGGACCACAGAGAACAGAGTAATTAAATAACCAGGGGAAGAGAGAGTGTGAAACATCTTAAAAACTTGAAAAGGAAAGGCTGTGTGTAGAGAACAAGGGAATAGGTTGTAAGAAACAAATAATGGAAAGGGGAGGGGAGGCTGGGACTATTCTTGTTTTTCTAAGATATACTCTTTGCCCTTGATTCATCTTCTATGATCATTTTAATAAATATTGGACAGAATAACTAACAACACATCTGAAGTAATAATTAACAATATATTATTTCATTATTCTTTACAATAGTCCTCTTATAACCCAATGAAACCATCTATTATAATGAAACACAAAATGCAAGTAGCCATCTACTCTACCAGGGAATTTTGGAGAGTTAATAAATGATAGACAAGCATTATGACCACACCCACATGTGTGATTTACATTTCCTTTAAGATGTTTATTGTGGTGAGGAAAATAACATAAAAGTAATGAATATACTCAAAATCAACAAACTCACTTCTATGTTTAAATAAAAGTTCACCCTTCACTATTGATCACACAGTTTGAAACATGATAAAGTTTTCAAAGAAAAAGATCTCAAAACTATAAATTTTATTAATTTATTATATAAATAAGTATTAAGACATAAAGTGCAATATATGCATGCCATGCTTGTTTATATTCAGATATTTATATACACATTTGCATGTGCATCTGTTTCTTCCTTAACAGACAGTAACAGAAGTAATAATAATTAACTATTATCTTTGTGAGTTAGGTAGAAAAAATGATACTGGCTTCATGTTTACCTCCAGAGACATAGATGATTTGGGGCTTCAGTTCTTTTTCTTGTTGAATTCTATTAAAATTAAAGTAAGATAAAAATACCAATTCCAACTAGTTTTATATAAGCTAAATTTCCAATGGAGAGTTATTTTCATTTTTAGTCCTAAATACTTGACTCTATCAAAATAAATCCCTATGGGTAGCTACTAAATTTCTAAACCAGAAGCAACTATATTTCAGGGAAGATCATTTAAATGTTTATATCAAGAACCACATGCAGGTTTATCTTAATAAAATTATAAATTGCCTCTTCTACCATTTAATCCTAAATCATTCTCGCTTCTCTTTTCATTTTGGCGTGTGAACTTGCAGTTGTAGCCAAACACACCTGTTGAGATGAGATTGTTAACTTAAAGGGCTGCAAGGGAACAACGTTCGTACTCAGGCAGCCCCAGCTGCCAGGCAGCCCTCTCTGGGACGTCCACACCCACGTACTGAGTTCTAGCCCCACCCAGTCCAACTAGTCTCTTCTAATGAACCCTTTAGTTTTCTAAAGAGACTTGGTAAAACTCACTCACAGTCCCATCGTGGCTTAATTTGTAGACATGGGACTATTGGCTTCATAAAGTAATCATGTCTATTACCTTTGTGGGGAAGGCACTGTCTATCCAATGAAGACAGGTAGTTTCTAGGGAGAACAGCTACCAGAGGTTTTGCTCTAACTGCGATCTCCCTTTCTAAAATAACCTTGTCACCAGAACTGGCAAGCATTGCTTTCTGTATTCCAGGCCATAGGGTGAGGACTCATAGTTTCACTATAAGATCCCTTAGCAATGGTTGCTCTGTTTTTTGTTTCATATTCACAGCAGTAAAATGTTATTATTCTGTGCTGGGTATGGTGGCGAATGCTTGTAATCCCAGCATTCGGGAGGTGTAGATCGCAGTTCATGGACAGCCTCAGCCACTTAGCCAGGCCATTTGCAACTCAGTGAGACTCTGTTTCAAAACATATAAAGACTAAAAAAGTAGGACTCGAGGTGTAGATTGGAGATAGAATGTGCCTGGGTTCTATCCTCAGTACCGCAAAAAAAAAAAAAAAAATATTCTTAGACAAAGAAATGGATGCTCAGCACATTAACTTACTTGACCAAGATCAAGCAACCAGTGTGTGGCAGAGCAGGGGCAAGAACACAGGTTTTCTGAGTTCAGGCGGGTTGCAGCCTCCCAAAGCTCAAACAACAACAGCCCTTACAGATTCTAAGACTGTTTGCATAAAAATCTCACACTGAGGGTGATTTTTAAAATGCACACTCCTGGATCCTAGCCAAGACCTAGGGATATTTCCTTTGAGGATGGAGCCAGAAATCTGCATTCTTATTTGCAGTAAAGTTAGAGAACAGAGAAGTCTTTTCTTCTACTGCATAATCTTGGCACTCTAGTCAGCTTTTCATAAGGAATATTTCTCAAATTTCTTTACTCATCCTTTGAATGTCTTATGCACAAGACAAATACTTAGATAATATTCACTATCTGCTAGGTCTTGTCAATTGATTGAATTCTCACAATGAGCTACTGACGTAGGTAATATTATTGTAACATTCACATTATAGATGTGGAGACAGGCATAGAGAAGCTAAAGAGTAATCACAAATATGATTTCAACTTCTGTGGTACTAGAGTCGTGTGTCACCCACGACATATGCTTGACCTGGAGCTTCAGGTAGACTCTCTGATCACCTGAGAGGTACTGGGAGTTTAACTTCTTAAGAGCACCTCGGATTCCCCTGTAACACCTAAGAATTCCCCCATGAAGCCTTTCTCCAAACTGAATGCCTGCACAACCCCTGCTGTCCCTGACACCACCCCTGCATGCCCCACCCCTTCATATGGCTCATGTTTCCTTCTCCCACAAAACCTGGGCACTAGCTCTGCATGTCCACGATAAGTGCCTCGCCTCTGCCCCAGAACTGGGTACACACCAGCTTCAGGGTGTTAATTACACCCTGTAATCAACAGGCTCTGTAGCTGAAGCTCTAACCCTATCTCCTGCAGGATACTCTAACACCCCTAAGGGCAGACATGGAGCCTTATATATTTTCTATCCTAGGTGCCTAGTGGTGAGCAGGAACTTCAGAGACACTTGTGGAGTAAATGAGTGGTTGAATAAAGTAAGGAATGATTATTCCCTTTATGACAGAATTTATCAAAGGTTCCAATCCCCTATGTTCACTGACATATAATTAATTTCATCACAGAAAGCCTAGAGGGCAGAAAGCTAAAGCCATTGGCAACTGGAGATCAATCTGATTTCAGACACAACATCTCTGAAATTACAACGTACAGTGGTAGGAAACTTTCTTTGGGATCTATGAGCATGTGGATTAGACACAGGTTTTCAAGGGCACTTCTGCTGCGTAGGGAGAGTGTATACACTTCAAGCACACAGGCTTCAGTGCTACGAATGTGTAAGCAGATGGAGGGAGAGAAGCTTGGCTTGTGAATTCAGATCTCTTCTCTCCAGCTGGCAGAGGTAAGAAATGTTGAGAGATCTGCTCTCCTGGCTATCAAAGGGCCAGGTTTCCCTGCTCTGCAATGACCATCGAAGCCGTTTAGGAAAAACAGAATTCTTTCACACAAGAAGAACACAGGGAACAACAGAAAAGAACAAAACTGTGGGACTTTGGTTCTTTGATTCCTGCTTCCAGAGAAGTTTATCTAGCTTGTTCTCTCAGTGGCTTGGAAAAAATCAAACAGGGTAGTTGTAAAATGTTCTGCAATCTTACATGTCTAGAAACCACCCAACTTGTAATTAAATTCTTCAAACAAAGCAGCCACAACCATAGAGGATATGGGTTTCCCTTTCTTCTGCAACTTACTAAATTCTTGAGGATTGTATATATGTTAAATAGGCTCACTGGCATTTTTATCCCTTTAAAGGATATTTCTAACTTCCCCCTACATCAAAGAATGTATATCAAAAAATGCAAAATATCAAAGAATACAAAATGGAATTTGTGATTAGTAGAAACACAGCACATTAATTTTTCCTTCTCAACAATACCCTAAGATGAAAACAGGCTAAATCTGTTATGCTAACCTAATGACTGAGAACTTGAAATACCACACAAATAAACAATGAGTTTCAGATAATAGAGACTATATTGTACTTTGCAACAGTATTTCATGATGGAAAATATGTTAATGAGGTTTTTGGCCTGGTCACTTAAGGAAAATGCCCTCAAAGTTTCATATCTCTATAAATTTCATGTGAAATATGTAGCACTGTGAAACTTGAATCTCATGAAATAAATTCCAGTCAATGTCTTTGTTCAGAAGCTCAGGAGTGACAGCCCTCTGCCTAGACAGTAGCCCTGATCCCTGGTGTGATCAGCTCTGGTATGAGTTACTTACCTGTTGCTGTGGTCTGAATATGTGTGTCCTCATCCCCTCAAAGTTCTTACGTTGAAATCATAGCCTCAAAAGTTTTTTTTTTATCCCATTATGATGTATGAATACAGTGCACCAATAAAAAAATAAATTAAAAATTTAAATAAAAAATACTCAAAAGTGATATTATTAGGAGGCAGGACCTTTAGGAGGTGATTATGTCATAAGAATGGGATTAATACCCTTATAAAAGAGATCTGAAAAATATCCCTATCCTTCCTACCTTGAGAACAGAGCTAATAAATGCCATCTATGATCCAGAAAGTGAGCCCACACTAGACTGAACTTGCTGGCACCTTGATCTTGACTTCCCAGCTTCCAGACTGTGAGGAATCCTTTTCTGCTGTTTATAAATTACCCAGTTGGTGGGATTTTGTTATAGCAAATAATGCCCTAATATTTCCTTTCAAAATGGTCCAATGGGACAATAAGTTAGGTGATACAGATATGTGATAAAAAAGACATTGCCCCTCAAACAAAATTAATCTAAGGAGTGTACTGCTCATCAAAAGGAATTCAACCATACTCATGTTTTTCATTTCCCTTTTCATTCAGTCATTCGCAGAAAGTTTATTGTGAGAACTGATCTAAATCAATTTGATTATTCAATACTATTAGTTCCTTCTGGTAGGGGAGACATGCAGGTTTCCTCTTCCATAGCCTTGCTACTAAGTCTGCCATACATGCCAACATCTATAAGCAAGAAGACACAAAACAGTTATGTAATCACTTCCATGAGAAGGCACTCTCTGTTTTATGTTTGTTTTGTTGTTCCTTATTTGTGTGTGTGGCTTTGTTTTGTTTTTGTTCTTTTGGTATTCTAACAGCCCATTGTCAAAGGTTCAGTGACAGTAAATACCATGATATTCAACTGTAGTATTCAGTATTATTTTAGTTAGCATAGAAGTCTTTTTTTTTTTTTTGCAGTACTGGGATGGAACCCAGGTTCATTCTACCTCCAAGCTATACCCCCTGCTCTATTTTTTTATTCTTTATTTTGAAACAGGGTCTCATAGAGTTGCAAAGGGCCTCACTAAACAGCTGAGACTGGCTGTGAACCATGAGCCTCCTATATCAGCCTCCCAAATGCTGGGATTACAAGTGTGTGTCACCACACTCAGCTTAGAAGTCTTTTAAAAATATAAAATGGTCCAGAAGTATAAACCTATAGTGATATTAAAAAAGTAACCGGATTTTCAGATTTATTTTGCTAGATTCTTAAATCTTGTTCATATAATACTATGGAATACAGAACTCTTGAATCCCATTCATTTTATCATTATAAAATAGTTTGTTTTCCTTGTTGACCAGATATAAAGATTAACTAAATAATTTGTGGTAACCACCTCATGAATCTTTCAAATACTAGCTAAACTCCTTGAACTAAATTTTCTCAATTAGCTACATCAGCAATATTTGAGATACAGATTAATTCACATATTTTATATATATAGTATATATAGTATATATATGTTAATATATATATATATATATGCCACAAATGTCCATGCTGAAAAATTCATAAGGAAATTACAGAAGATATAACCAAGTGGAACCTCTATTAATTTTAATATTATTCCTAAATTTAGCATTGAAATGAGTTATTCTATGCAGTAAATGGCAAAAGTCTCTCCTACTCAAGTCAAGAATCCTTGGCAAATCTTATCTGTAGTATATGAAAGACTTGAGGTCTAGAGAAAGCATTGATACAGTTTATCACTGTTTTCCCTCAGCACATGGCAGAAAGCCTGTGCAGGGCACCTGTCTGGCAGCCAGAAAGACGGGACCTAGGAAAACAAAGCAGGAGGCCCTAGGTCACACAGCAGATTCCAGGAGCAGACCCTGAGTAGAGAAGGTAGCCAGTAAGAGAGAGAAGGCAGAACCAGGATCCAAAGAAAGTCCAAAGAACTCTTCATCCCCCACAATCTTCTGACATCCCATGAATTTGAAATGTTTTGTGCTGTAACCAACCTTTTCATCAATCCACTCTTATTCCACACCCTCTCTTATCTATCTTCCATACAAGCTGTCTCTGCATTTTACACCCTTAACTCAGAGGGTGTGGTAGCCCTCCTAGGCCCCCAGTGATGTGGATACCTTCTCCCTCCATCCCTAAACCCTTACATTGCTTTTTAAGTATCTACTAATGTGACTCACTCCTTGCTGGGTTTTTAGATTCCTGAATAAGTCTGAGCCTCATGAATCATACTGTTCCCAGAACCTGGCAGCATGCTTAGCTCATAACAAATGGTTTTTAATATGCTTATAAAATAATAAATAAATGCACTGTAGTTTAGAAATATGACAGCACCTTCTAGATTCCAATCACCATGACCCCGCTTAACAGCCATTTTCTAACTTTTCCACAGTGTACCAGAAGCATGCCCCAAAGCCCTTCTTCAGCAAATTTCTGCAACATTCTTCACTTGTCCCTGGGCTCTCACTAAAAATCCTTTAAGTTTACAAGTCACCCTAAAAATAAACAAGGTATCTCTATGTTCTCATTTTCTTACTAGGTTCTCTAAATCAAATTGTTATTTGCAAACTTCATGGATATTCTCTATTTGAATTCCTTAAAATTCTCCAATTTACTAATAAACACTGTGAGCAATAAACCAGGCTAGCTGAGCAAAGTCCAAAAAGTAGTAAGGCATCATCTGTCTTTTTTTTTTTTTTTTTTTTTTTTTTTTTGGTGTGTGTGGTACAGGGGATGAACTCCAGGGACATTCTACCTCTGAGCTACACCCCAGCCCTGTTTTTTATTCTTTATTTTAAAACAGAGTCTGAGTTGCAAAAGGCCTCACTAAATAGCTGAGGCTGGCTAGGAACCTCTATCCTCCTGTCTCAGCCTCCCAAATGATGGGGTTGCAAATGTGCGCCATCATGCCGAGCAATATCATCTTTTGTCCATGGAGCTTTTTATCTAGATAAGAGTAAAAAAGGTACACTCATGAACAAAGCCCCCCATCAAATAAGCAGCACTGATGCAGTATTAAGCAGGCTTTGCCAGGTGGCCATCAGTCAGGTAGAAGAGAGAGCTTTTGAGGACTTGAGAAGGGGCACTGAGATAGAAGACATAATGGAATCATGTAAGGACCAGGAACGTGGCAATGGGCATGTCTATATCCCTCAATGCTTTGCAGTAACCCTGGCAGTGGGTAGAGAGGGACTAGATTGAGGATCCAAGGAAGGGAAGGACAGGAGGCTGTGTGTTGGGTACCACAGCAGCTATGCGGCAGACTCACTCCAGACACCCACCATCACCTGCTCTAAATCACTACTCCCTATGGCAAACTCTCTCTTCCTCTTCAGACATCAGGATAAGAATGAACATTATTAAATTAAGACAGCTAATAAATAATTTAAACAGCTACACACTTTTCAGTGTGGCACATTTATACTGGAAAAAACAGAAAACAAGTGGCCTAGTAAAATCAGTGCTGCTAAAATGGCTACTGGTGCACCCCTGAGAGCCCACTACAAAGACTAAAGTGGGCCACAAGCAAAGGTGCAGGGCGTAGGCATGTAACATGGCAGGGCTCATGGGTCTGTGTAGTCAGCCTGGAACAATGTCTAATGGTGTAATCCCAAGAAAGATCTAGCATAAAATTCTAAACTATGTACTCCTTTTCAGAGACACGTTTTTAAGGTACTAATATGGTACTATCAACTTTTGTCAAAATTAAGGTAAAGTGACTTTTTCCAATGCAGTTGGAAAAAAAGCTCTTATTCTTGGTATCTGTAGAGAGTTTTGACATTATCTCCATAAATTCAATGGAGATCCTTTGTACTCAGAGAAAAAAAAACATGGTATTCCTTCAGAGAGTTGGAATAAAAAGACTGGGCCTGATTATTATACCTCAGAAGGAATACTCAGTCATTCTCTTTCCCTCTCATACAGAAAACTACCAGGTAAGAGAAAAAGGGGAAAACAAGATCTAATAGTTACCTTATTTAATCCCCATAATAGCCTTGTGAAGTAGGTTCTATCTTCACTTTAATGGACAACTAAAATGAGCCTAGAAGAGGTTGAATAGTTCATCCATAGTCATGAAGATGATCAAGGAAGAGGAATTAGATAGCAATACTGACCTGAGTCCAAAAGCTCTTGTGTCCTTGTTCACAAGATATCTTGCTACAGGAGAGTAGACCAAAAAAAGTATGCAATGTGAAAAGAGGCTGCTGGATCCTGCAGCCTTCCCTCAGCACCACAACCAAGCAGCATGAACCCAGAGGAGAACTCTCACACCCACTGAGGAGCCCACAAGAGGCAGAATGGCACTCATCTGAGGTGTTTTTACAGACATTTGGAGTCCAATGAAACAAAAAACAATGAGTAGCCAAGGCCTATTATTATTCCTATCAGATGCTACATTTGTAAAAATGGGATTTGGTGTCAAATATCTCATTGTAAAGAAATATAACAAGCTACCTAGGAGGCTGGCTATCTGAAGCTACCCTGGGCTGGTAAATGGAGGATGGGGATGGTGGCCTCTGTCACAAGACCTCACTATTCACTCTGCCATTCATTCACTGATCCCCAACTTCTTGAACAAAATTATGCAGATTAGTGTGGGAGATGTACTTAGATAGGATGCCTGTCCTCAAAAAGCCACAATACTTACATAGAAGCTCTGACCGTAATGCTGTGTATGCATCGAGACTTATCAACTCTGATCTCAAAGACAGGTGTGGAGAGGGGGAGAGAGGGGTGGAACCAGAGAGAAGCACTTCAAGTGATAGGTACATGTATGTCCCCATCACTCTGTATTTCAGTATAATTTCATGCACCAAATAGAAGTGTGTGTCTGTGTGTGTGTGTGTGTGTATGTGTGTGTGTTTATGGAAAGAGAGGCCCACAATACTGGGGGAAACACTGACAAATGACAAAAAGCATTCTGATGTGCAGTCAGATATGAAACACACACAACAAATACCTTAAGAGTGTAGAAAACCGAGGAGCCCGGCCTCTCACCAACTGCCTCACCCCTGCTACCGCAGTCCAGACACAAAGGGAAAAGTGGGATCAGGATTCAGCACCTGTCATCTACCACATCCAAATATTGAGTTCTTCTAACTTAGCTAAAAGTAAAGAAAGGGGAGGAGGGAGGAAGGGAAAGGAAAGGAAAGGAAAGGAAAGGAAAGGAAAGGAAGAAAGGGAAACTCTTATGTAGTAACTTCTAGGAATTTGGTAACACATACACAATTTTATGGAAACAGCTTTTCTCTCACACAGGATGCCTGAGGATATACCACTATTTGCCAAAACAAAACCCTGGAGAGCATGCTCTGGCCAACTTTTCTTTGCAGCTTTGTGAAAAACTAAAAATAATGTGACTCTTGTCTGGATCTTTTGTGTGAGGAACACTAATCCCTTTTGTGTGGAAACGGGCTTTTCCAATAATAAGAGAAAAATTAAATTCTATATTTTATAGGTACACCATGACAAGCATAAATTAATAAGCCCCCAAAGAAGATGTTTCATTTTAGAGCAATTTGAAAGCCACCCCAAGATGCATTTAGGCCCAACCTGATGTGAGGCTGCCTCTTGTGTGGATGACTATGGGCTCCCAGAGAGAGGCAGCCAGGGTTGCCCTCCAAGTGCCCCAGACTGGCCCCAGGCTGCTGGTCAAGTGGGCTGGGGGCAGAAGGCGACTTCTCCCATCAGGAAGAGTTCCATCCACATTCTCTTCCACATGAGATAACTGACTACTCTCATCTTCCCAACAATGGCTGTACAGTCCCCTCTATAACTTATACAACTGACACACAAGGCATGTCCTTTGTGCCAAAGTAGTTTTGGTCCCTGATCACTACAAGTCTCTTCCTCCTAAAAAGGAAGAGATATGAAATGCACTCTGACCTAGAAGGCCCTTGCTTTGAGTGAATGTAAACAAAGGATTGAATGCAAAGATTTACTGAAGATAGAAATGTTCTATTATTGTGATTATACCATATTCTAAGATGTCCAGAAGGCCTACTCTCCTGTTGCACTAAGGCCCCTGAGGCCTTAGTCAATGATCAGCAGACACCATGGGCTCCTAGTATGACTTTTGAGTACAAGTAAAAATACATGCTGAAGGCGGGGGTTGGCCCTAAGTGAAACTATTAATTTTAAAGCTGGTGTGGCATTCAAGTATTTAAAAGACTCTACAGAGACAGGTTTGTATAGAAGCATGAATAGAATGGAATCCTAAGTATGTGCTGATGTATTCACAGGGAAGACTGCTGGAGCTGCCTAGCCAGCTGGGCCCTTCTCCTAAGCCAGAGTCAAGTCAGATGCTCCTCAGCAAATTACCCTCGGCCACATCAGTTACTGAAAATATGAGGGGGAAACTTCATGTAAAAAAAGTGAGGTTGGAAAAAGAAATCTTGCATTAACTAAATGCAGCTAATTTGATATTTTTACTAGTGAAACACAGATATCTGGATTACTAGGTAATAGCAATTGCCTTGAATGAAATACCACTCTGGTTAAGCCAACATTGTTTTAATGAGTTTTTTGTGTACTGGGCTTAATAAAAAAAAATTGTATTAGTTGTTCCATATACATATGCTAGGGATGATGAATTACTCATAATGAAGGAAAATAACCTCTAATCCATTTTAATGATTCCCATATTTCAAAATATAAAATTTTATCCTTAAGCACACAGAATCTGCGATGATGATACAAGCCCAGAGAAATGAAGTCATTTTCCGAAGTTGCCTGGCTAACTATAACAGAAGAGGTGAGGTTAGAATTGCGGACTCACAACTCTTTGGTACACTTTCTACCACATCAGTGATTTTCAAAGTGTGTCTGATGGAACCCCAGCAAAAGCCAGCGGGCAGGACTGGGCTGGTCTCGGCACGGGGTGCAGCTGTGTGCACCCTGTTGGCCTCTCATGCAGACCCTCCCTGCTCTACAGCTCAGTACATACAGTTAGGGATTCCATGCCATTGAAAAGAAAAGGCACATACTGAGAATAGAGATTATTTATAAAACATAACATTGTTCCATGACTTTCTCACTGTAGATCACAGACAAAAATGTAGAAAACTGCTGTTCTACAAACCTCCATTTAAGAAGCAGTGGTTTTGTGGCAAGAGCAAAGGATTCAGATCTCTACCACCTTGCAGCAGCAATGTATCCTCTGGGAAGTTATTTTGATATCTCAATCTTTTAAAAAAAAATCTATAAAGTTTGAGCCTATGTCAATCTTTTTTTTTTTTTTTTTTTTTTTTTTTTTTTTTTGGTGGTACTGGGGTTCCTGGAAACCCTCTACCTCTGGGCCACACTCCCAGACCTATTTTTAATTTTTTTTTTTTTTAATTTGGAAACAGGGTCTCTTAAGCCAGCAAGGCTTCAAATCTGTGCTATCCTCCTGTCTCCACCTCCCAAGCGCGGGGATTACAAGCATGCGCCACCACGCTCAGCTATCTCAATCTTTTAAAATAAAATCCATAAAGTTCGAGCCAGGTATGGTGGTGCACGCTTGTAATCCCAGCATTTGGGAGGCTGAGACAGGAAGATCGTGGTTCATGGACAGCCTCAGCTACTTAGTGAGGCCCTTTAAAACTCAATGAGATCCTGTTTCAAAATAAAGAATAAAAAGTAGGGCTGAGGATACATCTCAGAGGTAGAATGCCCCTGTGTTTCATCCCCAGTACCATACACACACACAAAAAAAATCCATAAAGTTCAGTAACTTCTGACTTACATCCATTCCCACTTCAAATGTTATTCCATTAACAAATCCTAAATTCTTTGATTGTACCCTATATGAGGTTCTAAGGAAGGGTGGTGGTGTGGGGAGGGGAGTCTGATTGTAAGTGGTCCAAATTAGAAGGAAAGAAAAAGAAACCTGAGTTCTTATTTTTAAAATGATGGAAAACAGACATGGTGTCACACATCATTAATCCCAATACTTGGGAGGCTAAGACAAGAAGATCACAAAGTCGAGGCCAGCCTTAGCAACTTAGCAAGGTCCTCAGCAACTTGGTGAGATCCTGTTTCAAAGTAAAAATAAAATAGGGTTAAAGGGCTAGCACAGAGGTAGGATACCTCTAGATTCAATTGTGTATGTGTGTGTGTGTGTGTGTGTGTGTGTGTGTGATAGTTTATATTATCTTCCCTAATCACCAAGAAGTCTAATGATGATATTATAAGAAAAATCATTTTTAAAAGTTTCAATAACTATAAAAGTAGAAAACAGGGAAACAAGAGAAAAGATAAGAGCATAAAGGACTAATTTAAAAAAAGAACATCTGAAGAAGGCAATCACTTTTCTCATTTGATAGACAGGTGACTATAACCTCCCTCATAGAGCTGAGCATGCTAAAGCAAACTTTTGAGGAAGTAAACCTCTGGAGCAAACAGTATCTTTGAACAAATGTACAGAGCTGCTCTGGTAGTAGCAGGTGGGCACCCTGTCCCTTCAGCCTCACTGATTTTTACCTCCACCCTCCAGGTACCTCCAGGTATCCAGAATAACAGGACCACCTGGCCTCTGGAATCTTACTCTTGCTCCAGACAAGACCAATTTAATGATTCCCCATGGGCCAAGGCCATGAGTCTAGCATAGAATATGGAGCCACCCAGTCACTAGATTCTCCCTGACAAGCGACACTGTGTAGGACATCTAAGAATGCCGCACACCACTGGACAATCAGAGAGAAGACACTACCCTCAGCGTTTCGTAGTCTTTGGTTCTTCAGTTAACATAGAGGCTCTTGCCAAGTCTTTGCTCTGTCTTTCTTCAGGGTACCTACGGATTCTGCCTCTTCCTTTCCATCCTCCATAGCTACAGGCATAATGCAACTTTCAGGAAACTGTGTGGGCCACCCAACTGTCTTTCCCATATGTTCCCTGTCTTCAGTTCCCTTTCATGTCAGCCTCCCTACCAATTCATTGTTCTGATAATGAGATCTGAAAATCTAACAAAGATCATGTTTAAAATCTGAGCTCATGGTCTTCACAGAGGCACTCCAAACTCATTTACTCCCAGCCACCTGCATGTCCTTGTTCCTTTCGTTAAGATGCATATTTGCCTATTCCTCTTTATAAATCAGGGCCCAAGCTCCTGTTCCTCATCCTGGACCTGTGTTCCTCTCTGAGTCCCCAAATTCTACCCTTCGCCTTGGTATTGAGATCAAATCTGTAGTCGTTTTTGGCACGCCAACTTCCCTCACATACTAACCCAAGATCACAGGTGAAACGTCACCCTTGCTGGCCTCCATCATATCCCGTCCTCCTGCTCTCTCCCTGCTCAGCTCTTGCTCCCCACTCCCAGCCCCTCCACTGCTGTCACATATCCAGCACGTCCAGCATCTCTGCCTGTACTACACTTCCCCCAAGACACCTGCATGGACCTACCTATCCCTCTGTTCTTACTTATATATTACTTCTTCACAGAGATCTTCCCTGAGCCCCTTATTCAATGCACTGCTTCCATTACTCTATCTTGTTAATTAATTTTTATAATATTACCCCCTGAAATTTAGTTGTATATGTACCAGCTGACATATTTATCATCTGGTTTCGGTCTCATCAGTTCTTCAACAGCATGTACAGTAATTTTATTTGTGACCTAGTATCCCTGGTGTCTAAAATAATAGAGAGTGCTTGGAGGATGTTTGATAAATATTATAAATAAATCTCCTAAAAGTTGACTTGTCCTTAAAGACCTCACGTCATCAATTGCCCTTTCACATTTATTGTGAAGTGATCTATGTATGTACGTCTGTATGCACGTATGTATGTGTATAATTTTAGTTATGGCAAAACATATATAACATAAAATTTACCATCTTCATCATTTTTAAAAGTATATTACATAAAGTGCATCTACATTGTTTGGGAGCCATCACCACCATCCATCCACAGAATTTTTAGAATCCTGCAAAACTGAAATTCCATATTCATTACACTTCCTATTTTCCTTTTCTTGGTCCTTTGCAATTACCATTCTACTTTATATCTTTGACTATTTTAAGTACCTCATATAAATGAAATCATATACTATTTGTATTTGCTTATTACACTCAACAATTGTTCTCAAGATTTACGCTCAATGTAGCATGTGGCGGAATTTTCCACATTTATTCTACCCATCTATCCATCAGTGGAAGCTTGGGTTCCTTTTCTTTTTTGGCTATTGTGAATAATGCTGATATGAGCATCAGTGTACATATATTTCTGAGGCCCTGCTTTCATTTCTTTGGAGTATATAGCCAAAAGTGGAATGTTTGGATCGTATGGTAATTCTATTTTGTTTCTTGAGAAGCTACTTTGCTTTATTCCACAGCAGCTGCATCATGTTACATTCCTACTGACAATGCACAAAATTCAGATTTCTCCACATCCTTGCCCACAGTTAAACTCTAGTTTTTGTTGTGGTTTTTAATAATCATCCCGACCAATGTGAAATGGTATCTCATCATCTTTTTTATTTGTATTCGCTTAATGATTAGTGATGCTGACATTTTTTCATGTGCTCATTGGCTATTTGTATAGGTTTTTTAATAAAACATCTATTCAAGTCCTTTGGCCATTTTTTAATCAGGATGTTAGTTTTATTGTGGTTGATTTGTAAGAGTTCTTATGTACTAAGGATATTAACCTCATTAGATACATGATTTGAAAATATTTTCCCATTGGATGGGTTGCTAATTAATATGTTTTTAATTTCTCCAATTGGTTGGTGTCCTTTTACCATATTATTTTATTTGTTACGGACAGTATACACCTAAAGGAAGAGAGAGGGTGCCTCTTGAGTTGGCCCCTGAGGTGGTTAATGAATAATGCTCTATGCAGGCTTGATGCTTCAAGTTTTTGGAAGATGATTATGAAATGATGTAGTGTATTATTTGGTTGCACTTTTCTTTCAATAGTGGCGGACAAATCAAAGTACAACTGTTAATTAAAAGCACACAATGTTGCCTGCTTGTGAATAAAATGCCCCAGCTCACTAGAGCATAATTCCTACAGCATTAGTGGAGAATTAACTAGCTTTATTAAAGATTTGGAGGACTAGTCACTTTTTCATCATCCTTTAATTAAAACCTCTACATCTCGCTCTTGAAAAAGCCTTTGTTTCGTACCCATTATTTTCACTCTTTATTGAAAAAACCAGGATAAGAAACAGTAAAAGCACAAAAGTTTCCAAATGAGCTTTTCATACTATCATAATAGAGAGGCATAGTTTTCTAAAATATTGAAAAACATAAGATTTTAATGTTCTTTGAACTAGAAGGCTAAGGAAAAAAAGCTGAAGCTGTGTTTAGCAGAACATTTGGGATTTAAGATTTCTTTTATATTCTAAAATGAAATAATGTTAATTTCTCACTACCATCCTATTCATACTAACTGAAAGATACCATGCTTCAAGGATACCAGCTCAAAGTTCTTGTCTTTCTCTTAACTTGGAACAGTTATTTGTTCTCCAGGAAATGGCCTGGCAGAAAGTAACCTCCTCGACTCAAGTCCCTTCTCAAGACCTATATATAGGGTTCCAGCAGTTGCTCACACAAAGCAGGCATTGAATAAAAGTTTGATAACTGGATTAATAACAGTGCCATCTAGAATTTGTTGGGTATCAGTGCAAAACCCCAGGCTATGAGATTTCCAATCGTAATGCTACAAGTCCAGAGGCAGCTACGGCCACTTTGTGACCACTAAACTCTGCTGTGTTCCATATTTTCCCATAATTTCCACCCACCAGCCCCAGCTTTCTCTCCACTAAAAGTTCTAGGTTGTGCTACTTAAGAACTTAATCAATGTTTTAAATGATGATTTTGAACACTATATTCCTAAATCTTTTTAAACAACTAGAGATTATAACATTAAAAAATCTAAAAATAATACACATTTTTTGTTTTATACCTTGCCACTGAATTTATCCTGATGTACCTTACATGAAAAAAAAACCCTAGTATTATAAATGTGACAAAGAATATGCCTGATAGAAAGCAATAAAAGAGCCGGCTTACTTTCTACACCAAAATTATTATTTGTATGATTAAAATATAAAGACACCTGAATTTATATTTTCTGTTTGTGCTCTTTGATTCTCAGTAAGACTATGTTTCTGCCTTCTTCTAAACATTGTTTTCCATATTTCAAACATCTAATTAAGTAAACACAATGCAAAGTGAGATGATATACTGTTTGGGAAACCATAAAATTATAGAGTACATAGTCTTCCATTATAATCTAATTTCACTCTGTCATAATTTTCCAAATGGGTTTCCTTTGGGGTTGAAATTTTCTAAGCTTCATTTAAGCTCAACACTAAATGTTTTGATACACTTGAATTTGGAGAAATTACACTCAGTGTTGAATTTAACTCAGCATTTCCTCTGTGGATCAAGAGTTTTCCCTATAAAAATCATCCAGGCTACATCTTTTTTGTTGACAAACCTCTGATGATGAACTCAGGGCCCATTCTGTGTCTGAAGTGTTGGGCACTTAGAATAATTACTTGAATAATGTAAATAGTAAAGAAAACAATAGGGATGATGCCTCTTTGCCCAGTTCCCCACCACTACCTCCGTATAATGAATCCCTGAGGACACACAGAGCTTTTGTCTTATTATCGAAACCTACTGCCAGAATTGTTGGATCCAATGGAACATACATTTTATTTATTTATTTATTTATTTATTTATTTATTTATTTATTGCGGTACTGGGGATGAAATCCAGGGACATTCTACTTCCGAGCTACATCCCCAGCCCTAGTTTTTATTCTTTATTTTCAAAAAGGGTCTCACTAAGTTGCACAGGGCATCACTATGTAGCTGAGGCTGGCCCTGAACCTGCCATCCTCCTGTCCCATTCTCCCAAGAACTGGGATTACAAGCATGTGCCACCATGCTCAACTGGAATGTATATTTTAAATAGTATCGAACTATCTTCAAAAAGAGCTGCACTAAATTATTATAAACTCACCAAAAGTGTGTGTGTGTGTGTGTATATATATATTATATATATATTAGATATATATATATACATACATATATGAAAGTACATATTTCCTATGTCACTAACAATATCAATTTTGTTCATCAATAAAATTTGTTATTGATAAAATTTTTATTTGTTAATATACATTCCCATATTTCTATGGGTGTGAGTATCTTATTACCCATTTATGAAATTTATTTCTTGAGACAAAAGGGTTGTAGGTTTGATACCAGCCTCAGCAACCTAGAAAGACCCTGTTTCAAAACAAAAAATAAAAAGGGTTAGGAATGTAGCTTAGAAGTAGAATGTCCCTGGGTTCAACTGCCACAAAAATCTATCTCTTATTTTGTCTTTGAATATTTATTTTTCATTTTTATTTCTTATATCTGTAAGTTTTTCTCTTAGAGCAGGTTTCATACCCCTAAAAAATGTTATCTTTGCATTTGAGAATCCTATGTTCAAAATTTTCTCCATGAAGCCTGGCATGGTGGCACATGCCTGTAATCTCAGTACTTGGGAGGTTGAAACAGGAAGATCACAGGCTCACGGCCAGCCACAGAAGTTTAGTGAGGCTCCTGGTAACTTAATGACACCTTATTTCAAAATTTAAAAGTAAAAACGACTGGGAGTAAAGCCCAGAGATAGAATCCACCTGGGTTCAATCCCTAATACTACGAAAGAAAGAAAGAAAGAAAGAAAGAAAGAAAGAAAGAAAGAAAGAAAGAAAGAAAGAAAGAAAGAAAGAAAGGTGGGAGGGAGGGAAGGAAGGAAGGAAGGAAGGAAGGAAGGAAGGAAGGAAGGAAGGAAGGAAGGGAGAGAAAGCCTGCTGCTTCACTATATTGAAGAATCTAGGGTGGCCAAAAGAAGTCCATCATCAGAGTGCTTTTTTGTTTTTATTTCTATTGCTCTCACCACCCCCATCTCCATACTTAGAAATGGTGAGGATTTTCTTTTTAACCTAGCAGTTCTGAAATTTCATCAAAATACACTTAGGTATCCGATGTTGTTCTTGTTTTCATTGTGCTGAGAAACTGACCATGTAGTCTGAGAACACTGATCTATTCTCAGTTTAGAGATGCTGCCTTCTATTATTTCTCTAATAATTTTTGACACCTACCTATTTTTCTTATTCCTTTCCTTTAGAACTACTGATCGATAAATATTTGACCTTTTGGATTGATTTTCTATTCCACTCTCCACTCCCCTTTTTAATCTTCTGCCTCAGTGATTTGTAGGGGAAGAGTGCCTTAACTTCCCAAATTCCCATTTTGGCTTTTGACACTATTCATTCCATTATTTAGCCATTTTATTGGTTATAATTTTATTTTGGGACATTTCCTGATTGCTTTGAAGAATTTCTTTCTTATTCTTTAACACTTCCATTTACATTTGTGTATCCTTATTTCTTAAATTTGAGCAGTGTAATGCTTTCTTACGCTTGAGCCCTCCCTCCCTCCCTTCTTCCCTCCCTCCTTTTCTTCCTTCAGTGGATATCACACTCAGAGACATTCTACTTCTGAACTACACCCCAGAAGCCCCCCCTTTATGAAACAAGTTCTTGTTAATTTGCTAAAGATCTCACTAAATTGCTGCGCTGGCCTCAAGACCTGAATCCTCCTATCTCAGCCTCCCAAGTACTGGGATTAAAGGTGTATGCCACCAAACCTGGTTTAAATACACTTTAACGTGGCCAGACTATGCTAAAGTTGACGTCCAACTTACATGTGCTATAATGCGGAATTTGAGATTAGGTTGCTCAATGCATAACTGTGTGGCATTGTTCAATTAATATTGTGTATTAATACTTCATGCTCACCTCAATAAAGAATTATAGTAAACTGGGCGTGGTGGCGCACGCTTGTAATCCCCGCGCTTGGGAGGCGGAGACAGGAGGATCGCGCAGGTTCGAAGCCAGCCACGCACGCTGGCTTAGGAGACCCTGTTTCCAGATAAAAATCTAAAAATAGGTCTGGGAGTGTAGCCCGGAGGTAGAAGGGCTTCCAGGAACCCCAGTACCACCAAAAAAAAAAAAAAAAAGAGTTATAGTAATAGTATCAGGAGCTAATGTATGCTAAAATTATCTGCTCATTTAAAATATTTAAATGTATTAGCTCATTTAATCCTCATAGAAACCATATGACTCCCATTTGATAAAGACATTGACAGATAAAGGTTGAATGGCTTCCCTAAATGATATTTCTGGAAGTGGAAGAGCTCGGACTAATCCCAGGCTGATTATCTCCAGAGCCCAGTCCATTTACAAGGCCAATCTACTAACAACTGCTTGCACAGGTATGAAAATAAGAAACACTAACCTCAGCTGCCACACTAAGCTGTCCAAACTGTGGTCATCTGAGTTTATATGCCAAGAATGCTTCCGACTCAGGATCGTTCTGCATCAGTGATTAAAGTAAGGATGGCTCTGCCGTGTAGATTTAATGTTTCAATGTTCATCTACTGCTTCATGGGGCACGTATGCACAGGCTAACGTGGGCAGACAGGAAATAACTAATCAGAGCAACTGATGCTCATAACATTTCAAACAAAACCTATCAGCTTCCATAAACTATATCTGATTCTATGGAGATAACAAGTTTGACACAGACAATTTGTTGAAAACTGAAGGATACAATCAGAGTAGACAAGATGTTTTGAGGATTTAGTTTGTGGTAGGGTAAAATTTCTCCAAAAGAACGTAAGCTATACAAAGGAAAAGGTGTAGTAGTTTAGTTTTTTCCTTCTTGCCACATCTGATGGAAGTCCCCATGGGAGTGACCCTGCAGAGTATACCTGCGTGAAACTCCCTCACCTACAGCTCATCACACAGGTGATGCCATGACCTGAAGTCTGTATGGCTTAGACAACGGTGTCACGGAATGCCAACAAGCAGGAATCTCTCATATGCAGATTTAATGCCTGACTAGTTTGAAAATGGTTACCTCTACACACTAGCCCCAAGATGTGGAATAAAACAGGTCAAGAATGATTAAAAGTCAAAAGACTGTAGTTATACCAACAATAATATTAAAGCTGTGCCTAAACTGAAAGTACCTCTGGCTATTTTCAAATCTTTAAGAACAAACAGGAATTTGCTAAATCATTAAAATCAAATTAGCATAATTAAGGATCTAAAATTGCTAGACTATTAATGAGATGACTGCATTTCTTTAAACTCAGTGAAAAATCACTGTTACTCCCTTTTAGGAAAAAATTGCATTAACTAATATCATTGGTTACCATTTAAATTAGCCAGTTCATCTCAATATGAGCCAAAATTTGTACCAGTGGTAGGAGTTACTAATATTTTATGTATAATTAGAATAAAGCTTCATTGCCATGTGCAAGCTAGAAAATTTCTTATGAAATAATAAGTGGAAAAACAAATTGTACTACTCCATGAAAATCACTGTGCAAAATGTAAACACAAAGGAATAAGAACTAAAATAATCCAGGGGTAAAAACAGTATTACTAGAGAAATAGAACTATTGTAGGTTTTGCATTCTCCTTAAGTTTTCACAATGTTTCTTTTTTTTAAGATTTAAAAAAGTTTATTAGAAAGATAGAAATACAGAAAATAGAAATACAGCTCCATACCAGACTGGCATGGAGGGGTGACTCGAAATGAATACACCCTTTTTTTTTGGAAGATTTAAAGAAGTTTATTAGAAAGATAGAAATAAAGAAAATGTTTCATTTTTAACATGTTAGAGACTATATAACTTTTTCTGTTACAAAATATTTTCTGTAATAAATTTAATAAAGAAAAATGACAATGTTTCTACCTAATTTAATGGTGTGTGTGTGTGTGTGTGTGTGTGTGTGTTAACAGACATTTTATCATCCAAGGAATTCTGCTTCTGAGCTATACCCTCAACCCTTATTTTGTTGCTTTGTTCTGTTTTTGAAATAGAGTCTTGCTAGGTTACTGAGAGCCTTGCTCTGTGATTCTCTTGTCTCAGCCTTCCAAGTACTGGGATTACAGTGGTGCACTACCATGCCACCCAATTTAACATTCTGATATACACTTTTCAAATTTTTGTCTTGTGTGTGTGTGTGTGTGTGTGTGTGTGTGTGTGTGTGTGTGTGTGTGTGTGTGATATACCGTGGTCCTGGAATATTGCAGACATATTTTATTTTTTATTTTGAAACAGGGTCTCACTAAGCTGCGGGGCGGGGGGGGGGGCTTGCTAAATTGATGAAGCTGACCTTAAACTTGTGATCCTCCTGTCTAATTCTTCCAAGTGCTGAAATTAAAGCATGCACCACCATGCCCAGCTTTTACTGTAAATATTTTTAAAGTAAAAACTATGTTTTATTTATAACAATTACAATTCTCCCCTTTTTCACTTGACAATACACTGTGAACCTTTTTCACATTTTAAAATGCCCTATACTTGAAAATTGCCAACATATGGTCTCGAGACCTCTTGATGTTCATGAGAACATGTTAGGGTCTATAAAGTCAAATCTTCTTTCACAATACGAACAAATATGATTTTCCTTTTATACTGTGCTGATAGCCACACTGATGCTGCAAAAACAAACAGGACACAACTGTGATGAGTTAAGACAAATTAAGGCCATTTCTGAGTTCTGCCATGGTATAAAATAACAAGATCTACAATTATCTGCATAGGCTATGAAAATACCTTTATATCTACATATACTTGTAAGATTGGAATTTTCTTGATATTTAGTAACAGAAATATAAAATAGACTGAACAGTGATACAGGCAAGAGAATCCAGATGTCCTCAATTAAGCCAGTCAAGTAAAATATTAAATGGATTTTCAAAAATGTAAAAGAAGCACTTAGCCATTTGGTTAAAGTTTTTTGTTTTGAAAAAATAATTATTTTTGTAAGTGTCTTAGTTATGTTAATAGGTAGTATATTCATTGTTATTTTAATTTTTTGTAATTTATGTTTTTATTTTTATGTGGAAATAGTAAAAATGCCATATATTCAGACTGTGCTTGGTGATTTCTTCCCTCCATTCCACTTCCTCTTCCCCCGCTCCCAACAATGAGTGTCCAGGTTAACCATGCTATATTCATACTTTTACACATATTAGGATGTAGCTCCTCCATTAGTCAACCTCAGCCTTCTTCATCTCCTACCCTTCCATTTCAGCTTTGCTGAGGGTTCCCCTCCATTATCTGGAGTCCCTCTGGTATTCCTAATACTCCATAGTTTGGGTATATTAGAGAAAACATATGTCCCTTCTCTCTCTGTGCCTGGCTAATCTCACTTAACATAATGTTCTCCAGGTCTTTCCATCTTCTTGCAAATGACATGATTTTATTTTTTATAGCTGAGTAGAATTCCATTGTGTATATTTCCCATAATTTTGCAATCCATTCATTTGTTGATGGAGATCTAGGTTGGTTCCATATTTTGGCTATTATGAATTACGCTGCTATGAATATAGGTATGCATATGTTACTGTAGTTCTCAAAACTTCAACACCTTTGGACAAATATCCAGGAGTGGTATAGCAGGATCATATGCTGGATCTATTCCCAGGTTTCTAAGAAATCTCTACACTGATCTCCATAGCGGCTGAACTAGTTTGCACTCCCACCAACAGTGTAAGGGTACCCCTTTTCCCACATCCTCACCAGCATTTGTTACTGGATTTCTTTAGCATAGTTTTGATTTGCATCTCCCTAATGGAAAATAATGTTGAACATCTTCTCATGTATCTATTGGCCATTTGTATCTCTTCTTTTGTGAAGCATCTATTCAGTTCAGTTTCCCATTCCTTGATTGGGTTATTTGTTTTGCTAATGTAGTCTTTTGAGCTCTTTGTGTATTCTGGATATTAGCCCTCTATCAAAGTGGTGTCTGGTAAAGATGTAGGCTTCCTCTTTAGATTCTTAGTGGTTTTCTTTGATGAGAAGAATTTTTTTAGGTTGATGCCATCCCACTTGTTAATTCTTGCTTTAATTTCCTGTGCTTTGGAAGTCTTGTTGAGCCTGTGCCTATATATTGGTTTGTTGAGCTTATACCCTCATCTAATAACTTCACAGTTTCTGGTCTAATTTCTAAGTTGTTGATCCATCTCAAGTTGATTCCTGTGCATGGTGAGAGATTTAATTCCATCTTCTACAAATGGATAACCAGTTCTCCCAGCACCATTTGTTGAAAAGGCTGTCTTTTCCCCAGCATATAATTTTGGTCCCTTTGTGAAAGATTAATTGACTATAGGTGTGTGGGTTTGTTTCTGTATCTTCTATTCTGTCCCGCTGGTCAGTATGCCTATTGTTGTGCCAATATCATGCTTTATTTACTACTATTGCTCTATAGTATAATTTGAAGTCTGGGATTGTGATGCATCCTGCCTTATTTTTTATTGCTGAAGACTGCTTTGGATATCCTGGGTCTTTTCTTTCTCCATATAAAATTCACGACTGATCTTTCTAGGTCTATAAAAAATTTCTTTTGTATTTTAAAGGAATTGCATTGAATTTATAGATCACTTTTGGCAGAATGGCCATTTTGATGATATTTATTCTGCCTATTCACGAGTAAGGGAGATCTTTCCATCTTCCAAGGTCTTCTTAAATTTCTTTCTTTAATGTTTTATAGTTTTTCTTATAGAGGTCTTTTACATCTTTGGTTAGGTTTATTCCTCGGTATTTTATTGGTTTTGAGGTTATACTGAATGGAACTGTTTTCTTTATGTCTTTTATTGTGCATTCCTTGTTGGCATAAAGAAAAGCCACTAATTTCTTTAGATTGATTTTGTATCCTGCAAATTTGCTGAATTGGTTAATCAGCTCCAGTGGTCTTTTGGTTGAGTTCCAATGTCTCTTATTTGCTTTTTTTTTTTTTAAGGTGGTACTGAGGATGGAACCCAGGGGCCTTCTACCTCTGGGCTATACTCCCAGACCAATTTTATATTTTATTTGGAAACAGGGTCTCATAAGCCAGCTGAGGCTGGCTTCGAACTCTTATCTGCTCTGTACTTTATTTTCAGCTATTGAACCCACTCTCTGGGTGTTTACATCCCTCTAGCCTCTGACAGCTCTGTGTTTACGTGTCAGGGCATCAGGTGTCACTCTTAATGAGTTGTGTAAGTCCAGGATTTAGTGTTTTTCCAGCCTGTGGTCAGTGCCATTTAGGCCTCTGCACTACTCACCCAGGCTCAGGCCTGAGCTTCCCTACCTGCACTGTGCCTGCTCTTCCCTACCCACAGGGGCCAAGGGTGTCCAATATAGTCTTAAAGCAACCCTCTCTGACCCTGTGCAGGTACCACACCTTGAACACCTTTACTGTGTCTCTGGAGGTTCTAATTGGAGTAGCCCACTGGGTCCCGTGGCTTCTCTGAGCCGTCTTCTTTCAAGTACCAAGTAACACAAGTGGTTTCCTGGCTGCCCTGCTCCGGTTCTCTGGAGGGTTTGCTGTGCTGCTTCAGGTGCCACCTCTGGTGAGTGAAGGCGCTTTTCCTGTATCCCTGAAACATGATGCTGGATGCTGCTCACCGCTTAATATGTTGGACTTCTGTGGCTGCTTTCAAGATCTTGGATTATTTTTCTGGAATTCTTGGGGCTGCTGCACCAGTGTTGACCACAGCTGGGACTCATGGTTTGGGCCCCACAATTTGGGCCAGCAGCCTGTGATGGTATCAGCGGCCAGGCCAGATCCACAGCAGGTTTGTTTCATGCTCGGGATTTTTGCAGTGTATCTTGCAGTCAGAGTACTGAATTCCTTCCACTGTGGTTCCTGGTTCTGTTTTGGTTCATGACCTGTATTTATTTTCTTTTTCAAGATACCGCCTTCTCAGTAGTTGAACTTTGTTTCAGCTACTGAGATGTGCTGCGTCCTATAGTCACCATTTTGAATCTCCCAATCTCATTATTACTTTTAAAAGAATAAATATAAAAATATATTGCTGGGCGTGGTGGCACATGCTTGTAATCCCTGCGCTTGGGAGACAGAGATAGTAGGACTGTGAGGGGTCAAAGCCAGCCGTGCTGGCTTAAGAGACCCTCTTTCCAAATAAAAATATATAAAAATAGGTCTGGGAGTGTAGACTGGAGTTAGGAGGGCTTCCAGGAAACCCAGTACCCCCACACACAAATATATATATATACTATATATATTAATTCTCAACTTTAATTCCTAGTACAGTAAATACTGCTATATATGAACCACATGAACAAAAGTTGTTCAGAATCCCCAATATATATGTTTTGGTGTGTGGCACTGGGGACTGAACCCAGGGGCATTCTACCTCTGAGCTACACCCCTAGCCTTATGTTATTTTTTGTTTTGAAATAGGGTCTTACTAAATCACTTTGTGCTGGTCTCTAACCTGGAACCTAGAATCCTGCTGTCTTGGTCTTCCAAGTCAGACTACAGGTATACAACTTGATGAACAGATAATAATTTCAAAGCACATAAAGAAGTTCTAAATCCAACTGTATGGAAAATGGTCTTTTATAATAGTGATTTGATTGAAAACATAATGTTTTTTTTTATTATAGGTAGGTCTTAATTCCAGAATCTACATTTCCTGAAAATAAGAATTGTTATATAAGTCCTGTTATAGTTAGATATAAAATGTTCCCATAGAGCTCACTTAGTAATATTTACGGTTGATATAATTGAGTCATGAGGGCTGTCATTCCAGAAGTGGATAAATGTATTTTAATGGATTTACCTGGCTGGTACCCAGTAAGCAGGCAGAGTGTGATTGGAGGAGGTGGTCCATGGGGCGTGGCCTTGGAGAGTATATATGTGGTTGCTCCTCCCCCAGCATCTTCTCTTGCTTTTGGCCTTCATGATGTGAGCACAGTCCATGTGATCTTCCTTTCTCCACTTCCTGTCTCCCTGCCCTGGGATCCACAAGCCCCAGTCTCACATGGACTGAACATGAAATCCAAAGAAAATATATCATCCTACCTTTAAGTTACACGGTCAAACTTTTAAATTATAGCTGCGAGCATGTTGACCGGAACAAGTCTTAAAGGACCAGATGGAAGGTACAAAGTTTGCAGCCTGTGATTCACAGCCTGATATGGAGCTATAGCCACAGCTGTGAGCTCTCAGAGCCCCCTCCAACCTATCCAATTACACTCATTCTCCTGTTGTATTTTTAATCATTCTTAATATTTTGTCTGATTTTTTTTAGGATTTTCACAGAAACATATTGAAAAGGAATTAGAATACAACTTATTTCAAAAAGTCCAGTGACATTTTTCCTTCAGCTCACTTTAGGTTTCAGCTCTATTTTTCTTCAATTCTGGTTGATATTAAATCAGGTCAAATCCAGGGCTCCTTGTTTTGTTACTTTTCTACCTTCAAGTCCTTATTGCTTCTGAGTCAAATGACTGAGTTTAATACTTTTGACCTATCAGAAATATTATTTAAATCAGTTTGTTTTTAAACAAAGCTAAAAACACATGTATATAATTAGACTCATGGTCCCATCTATATGTTGGTAAATTGAGATTTTTATCTAATCAGATAATCTAGACTAATTGATTTTTTATTAACCTCAATTTCTAAAAAATAATCTGCCCAGAGTTCTTCTAAAGCATACAAATTCTATAAAATGCTATTCACTCATGCATTAATATTACTCTTTTAACGAATTAAATACATACAGAGTTGGCCTCATTAAACTCAAATGGTCTCTGGGGAGCCTACCTAAGTAACTTTAAACTAGACTATTCTGAAGTACTTAGCCATTTTCATTGTTACAGAGGCACTAGAGCATGCATTCTGAGCAGTCCTGAGCATCCACATTAGAATGCCACAGAGAGGAGAGTAGACCTGAAGGAGAGACGCAGTCCTGAGAGGCTCTAAAACTGTGAGCACTGGTGCCCTCCATCTCTGAGTGTGGGAATCTTCACTGGCAATTTTAAAATGTGAGAATTCATTGGATCTCTAAAAATTAACAGTGGTCCTTACTAATTTAAATCAAACCACACCCTCTTAATCTAAGATATTGTTCCACTTTGTGAACCACAAACAGACTAGATCTTCAACAAAGATTTTTCTAGAAAACAGACATATGGAATATCTAATCTACCTGGGTCATCACTTAATCCCCTTGGGCCTGGGATGACCAACTACTGCTGGGCCAAAGGCTTGTTTCTAGAGACAAGCCTTGTGTTGATGCAACCACTGGGTTAAAACTCCTCCCATGAACACAACACCTATCTCCCACAGCCCTACTTTTAAATCTCTATCCCTTGTTTCTTCTAGAATAGAAAAGTGATTTCCATATTGTGAATAGATTATCATTCTCCAGAAATGTTGTTTTAGCTTTTTCTCACTTCTATAACAGTAGGGGGGAGAGACTGTTCCCACCCTATCCCTTAACTCTTAGAGGTTGGAGACAGTAATGTCATTATAGACAAAAGAAGGTAAATATGCCTAAGTGAGGTCTTCTACATGCACATTCTGGAGTTAAATAAATTAGGTGATGTTAAAAGTGATGCTTTAGCCAGGTCTGGTGGTACGAGCTTGTAACCCCAGTACTTGGTAGGCTGAAACAGGAATATTCAAGTCCATGGCCAGCCTCAGTTACATAACGGAGCCCTCCAAAACTTAGTGAGACCCTGCTTAAAAATAAAAAATAAATTATCAGGCTGGGGGTGTAGCTCAGAGGTAAAATGCCCCTGGGTTCAATCCCCAGTACCACACACACACAAAAGTGATGTGTTTAATCTCTTGGTAAATTAATTATACAATATTCCCAAATGACCATAGTGGGAATTAATTTTCCTTCTCAACTTACTACTTTCCAACTAGCAACAATTTTGCCCTTTACAATATATCTGTCACTTTTCAGAGACATTTTTGGCTTGGGATTGTCACTGACAACTGGTGGCTAAAAGTTAGAAAGAGATGCTGCTCAGCATTTAAGAATGCTCAGGATAGCCCTGCATCAAAGCATTTTTGGCCCCAAATGCCAACAGATTGAGAAACTCTGGCCCAGTCAAATATAAAACACATGTTTCTGGGTTCACACATATAAATGGAAGCACTGAGCTGGGTGTGGTGGTACACGCTCATAATCCCAGTACTTAGGAGGCTGAGACAGGAAGGATGGTTTGTGGCAATCCTCAGCTGCTTGGTAAGGTCTCCACAACTTAGTGTACCCTGTTTCCAAAATAAAGAATAAAACAGGGCTAAAGGTACTGCTTGGTAGAATGCCCATGGGTTCGTTCAATCTCTAGTACTATAAAAAACACAACCTGCTGGGTGTGGTGGCACACGCTTGTAATCCCAGCGCTTGGGAGGTGGAGACAGGAGGATTGCGCTGGTTCGAAGCCAGCCTCACTGGCTGAAGAGACACTGTTTCCAAATAAAAAATATAAAATAGGTCTGGGAGTGTAGCCTGGAGATAGAAGGGTTTCAAGGAACCCCAGTACCACACACAAAAAAACCCCACAATCTGAAATACTTTCTGTATTACTCAGGAGTTCACTCAGCCACTTGCATTTGTGTATTGTTTTCCTTGTCAGAGATCTGACTAAGGCTCTAATACCTGATGTGTGACCTTCATTAAAGAGCTTCAACTCTCTCACTTCACCTATGAGTGAGAAAACAACTCCTCCATACAGTTGTCACAGAGATTACACTGGATAATACATACAGAATGCTTAGTGAATAAAAATTAACTGCTGCTACTATCATCATCATCATCATCATCATCATCATCATCATCATCATCATCATCATGGAACATTTAATAACTACGAGGTGCCTGGCATCTAGTAGTGTTTGGGACTGAAAGCACAAGAAGAAACAGACTTGAAACATAAGTAAAGAGCTAATAGGCACAATTAACTAAGCAAAAAGGCAACCAGAAGACCTTTCCAGCACTCAAGAAGATATATTTTCTCATTGCTTGCTGCCATCATGCAAAGTGGTGCTGTGCTGGTCCTACCTGGATCTTCTCAATTTCTATTTCTTTCTTTCTTTCTTTCTTTCTTTCTTTCTTTCTTTCTTTCTTTCTTTCTTTCTCTCTCTCTCTCTCTCTCTCTCTCTCTCTCTCTCTCTCTCTCTCTCTCTCCCATCCTAATTTCAGATACTCTAGTTTGGTACCTCAGACATATTGTATCAAAGAGTGACCCTGATAACTAATAGAAAATATCATGCCGGTTGGAACAACTTCTATGGACCTCAGAAATATGGCAGAACTGAAATTGTCACCGTGTTGTTCAGAATTCAGGTGCTAAAGTTTCAGCCCATGAGGAGCATACTGTCAGTATATCAATCAGACCACCTGCTCTTAATAGAATTTTGGATATTTTTCAACTAGAAATTGTTAATTTAGCAGAGCCAAGTCTCTTTCAAGGAAAGAAAATCCTTTCTCACTCTTAAGAATGTCTTCATAATTTATTTTTCTTATTATATCAAGTGACTTTTACTTATCCTTCTTGTATCACTTGATGTTGATCTGTTCCTTCCTGTGTGCAAGAAAGTTATAATTTGTACATATACATTATAATTTGTGACTGTGAGAATGACTGCAGTGTCACATTCACTAGAATTATGGCCTGTAGCATAAATAAATAGGGGTTGCAAAGAAGGTATATGCCTTAGGAGAATATCCTTTAAGCTCTGCCATTCAGAAATGAGGATCTGTCTTCCACTGTTCCACACATTCAGCAGCATGAAAAAATGACTTGAAAGGTAAATGCTCCATTTAGATGCTATATATTTTTTTATTTGGATTCAACTCAAATGATTATTTTTTAGGTTAATGTGGAAACACTGTGGGAAAATGAATCATATTTTAATTGCTATAATGCTGTATCATTTACTTAAACTAGAAATGATTGGTGAATCTGGTTTGATAGTATGTCCTAAACAAGCTAATTAGTGCACACATTAACCTTTGTAATCACTCTCTAGCCAATTGCTTTCCATAATTTTTTCACAAAATTTGTTTGCTCTCATGTTTCTTAATGAAGCAGGTAGCTAGCCTTGCATGTTAGGAATTTTGTCCTTTTGCATAGACAAGTGGCTTTGGAGAAAGTTATTGCTGATTTACATGAATGTAATACAAAAATCCCATATTTTGCCGAGAGGCTTCAAACCATAAGAGAATCCAAGATAATTAGTTTTTGGAGTATTTAGAAAGCAGAGTCTCATTTTTTTAACCCACTCCATGGTTTCTCAACTCTATAAATCCTTCTTCAAGAAAAGTATACCTTCCAAACCAAAATGATAAAAGAGGTACAGAAATGTCTGCATGATCACCATCTTCCTTCAAAATATATTGGGTTCCAAAACCTCTACTCTACTGTTCTGATCATTCCAACCTTTATATGTTGGAGGAGTATTTTTACAAAAGAGCATCCAGCAGTTCCCTTTATGGCTTCTTTTTAATTTGTTGTTGTTGTTGTTGTTGTTGTTGTTGTTGTTGTTTTGTAACCAGAGGTGTTCTACCTCTGAGCCACCTGCCTAGCCCTATACTATTTTTTATTTTGAAACAGAGTCTCGCTAACTTCCTAAAGCTTTCCTGGTGTTTGCCATCACAATCAGCTGCTCTTCTCCCCCTGTTGGGGCAGTTCTAGAAGCACACTTTTCCAACATCAAAGATGATGCTCTTGTTTGCCTCAGATTAAGACATATCTGATAACATAGAATAGGACTGTGAGGTCTTTGGACCCATACACAGAAGGAAGATCAAAAAATAAACATAGGAGAAAGAGGTGCAATCAAGAAATTATTTTCTTCTTGGACAAGGGACAGTGATACCACAAAAAAAGTAATGCTGAGAACAATAGATCTCCTCTTTGCGCATCAAGAAGCTGCTATGGAGGGCATGTCAGAGACACATGGAAAAATTACATTAAAAGCTAAAAGATGAGAATGGTTTCTCTTGATGTATCAGTGAAAACCAGAAATGCAAGACAATAGTACTATTTGTCTAGGAGCACTTGCCAACTTTGGCAGGCAACACTCACTCCTGGGCTCTACCTCCAGGCCCTGGATGTGAGGTTCTATCACCCTGGATAGGGTTCTGATGTTATGCTTCCTAGTTACCAAGGAAACAGGCATCACATGTGGAAATGAAGCAACTGAACACCTCTTGGGAGTGGAAGAGGACTAGGCATGCAGGTGATCAGCAGTAATCAAGAAGTCTCACTCACTAAAGATACACATGAGACTTTCATTGGGGATTTCTGAGCCACTGAGGATGAATCAGAAAGTTACTGCTACTGTGATTTGTTTTTATCCTGGGATGAAGTGCCATGGAAAGTACAGGGCATGTGCGTAAGTACTAATGATGACTGCGATATTAGCTAGTCTATGTTCTATGTAGTTCTCTGCACTGTTTCTGTGAAGTAGGATGCGTACATCAAAATAGTCTTCTGAAAATTAACCAGCTCTCCAGTTAAATTATAAAAGACCCTGTGATGTGAAATATAATATCCAAAAGAAGATGGAGGAATCTACTGAAAACCACTATTTTTCATCTTTTCATAACAAACCACAGCTTAAGTATTTTTTCCGCCTTATTACCGATTAGAAGCAAGGAAAAGAAATATTACCTAACTGTCCTGGAGTCTAAGAGCCACATGGGGCATCACTAGCACCTTCCCAGTCTCTTATCCTGGGGGTCAGTGCTGAGAGACAGCATACTCACACACGTCTGAAAGTATTAGGCATCCTGCAAGGTAATTAGCCTCTGACTCTCAGTGAACATGCATTTCCTGGGCTCCACACCTACCCTCTCAGCAGACCCCCTCTCTCTCAGCACTAGCTGTTTTCCGTCAGCCTGGCCTAGGACTTGAGCCTGATCATGCTGCCTTCTGAGCTTGGCCTTCCCTGCCAGGTCTATATTCATGTCAATACAGGCATACTCTCAGGTATACACTAATTAAAATCACAATGATATATTCAGTCAACTCCTGCCGTTTTTATAGGTACTCTATATGGTTTTAAATTAAGCATTTCTTTTGTTTTTGTAAGCCACAAAGATGATAAGCTACTAAATTTTTAGTGGCATTATACATGCCTGAAAGAGGCCAGAATGACCCCTAACAGGATGTAGGTTTTAGACTGCTGATTTGATAACACGTATATAAATTATACTCTGGACTTTGGGGTAGATGCCCTTTTCAGAGTAAGGAAACTTTCATTGCTGGTATAAGAGTTACTATTATAAACTAATGCTGAATTTAACAAATACTTTGCTAATAATTATGATTTTTTTCTCCTTTATAAATTTAGTGTGTAGAATTATATAAATCTTGTGCTCTGGTTTAAATCCAATTTTCTCAAGTAGTAACTTGTTAATATACTACTAAACTTGCTATTATTTTTTTAGATAGTTTTCACTTGACAATGTTGTTGGCAATATCTTATTATACTCTCAACGTCTATAGGAAACCATAACCGTGTTCCGTTTTCATTCCTAAAGTCCATCTATTGTTTTAATTTTATTAATTTTATTAATTTTATTCTTCTTGTTGGAACACTAATTCTAATAAGTTTTACAAAGAACAAACTTTTGGCTTTGATGATGGGCTCTGTATATATTTGAGTTTTGCTATTGTTTTTAAATGTTCATTATTTTCTGCTCTTTACTTCTTTCTTTCCACTCACTTTTGGTTTATTTTTTCCCTTTTGTATTTTTTGAGACAAATGTTCAATTTTCTTTCTGACATGGTTTTAAGACTATACATTGTCCTCAAAGACTGCATTAGTTGCATGTTGTATATTTTTATTTGTCAAAATGTTATTATTATTCAGGTCAAAATATCTTGCAATTTCCATTGTGGTATTTTGGGGGATGGCAACTTTTTTGTGTGGTACTGGGGGTGGAACCCAGGGGCTTTTCTTCCTCCAGGCTATACTCCCAGACCTATTTTATACTAAATTTGGAAACAGGGTCTCACTAAGTTGCTGAGAGCCTCACTCAGTAGCTGAGGCTGGCTTAGAACCTGTGCGATTCTCCTGTCTCAGCCTCCCAAGCACTGGGATTAAAAGTGTGAGCCACCTCGCCTGGGTTTGGTAGGAACTTTATTTCTGTGTGATTTTATTGGGGCATTACACTCTTGACAAGGACATACATGCATACAGAACTTGGTGCCCCCACCTCCCCTTTTCCCTCCCTCTCAAAGCAAAGTACCAATATTGACACTGGAATATTATCATGTATACAGACAGTCAATGGTAGCATTTCCATTAATGAAACTCAGTCTTCCTCCTCCCCTACCTTTAGATCTCCTCCTTAGCTCCACTGAGGTTTCTCTGCAATTATCTGGAGTCTCTTTTGTATCTCAAATA
Organism: Muscardinus avellanarius; assembly: GCF_963383645.1. Taxonomy (NCBI): domain Eukaryota; kingdom Metazoa; phylum Chordata; class Mammalia; order Rodentia; family Gliridae; genus Muscardinus; species Muscardinus avellanarius. The sequence goes on along the minus strand of NC_137787.1, from coordinate 147,154,781 downwards.
TTCTCTAATTCAAGCATACTTCAAGCATAATTCAAACATGTCCCTTCACTCTCTGTGACTGCCTAATCTCACTTGACATAATGTTCTCCAAGTCCTTCCATTTTTTTACAAATGACACAATTTTGCTCTTCTTTACTGTTGAGTATGATTCCATTGTGTGCATTTCCCATAATTTTGTAATCCATCTGTTTATGGATAGCTAGTGATTTCATAATTTGGCTCTTGTGAATTGTGCTGCTATAAACATGGATATGCATATATTACTATAGTTCTCCAGTTTCAACCACTCTGATACACAGTAGTGGGTAGAGCTGGATTATACGGTGATTCCATTTCCAGTTTTCTAAGCAATCTTCACACTGATCTCCATGCAGATGAACTAATTTGCAATCCCACCAACAATGTAGAAGAGTTCTTATTTCTCACATCCTCACCAACATTATTGTTATTTGACTTCTTAATGACTGCCATTCAGATTGGGGCTAGGTGCAATCTCAGTTGTAGTTTTGATTTGCATCTCCCTGATGGCTAATGATGTTGAACATTGTTTCATGTATCTATAAGCCATTTATATTTCTTCTTTTGTAAAGTGTCTATTCAATTAAATTGCCCATTTATTTTTTTGAAGATTTAAATGAGTTTATTAAAAAGATAGAACTACAGAAGACAGTTACAGCCTCATGCTACCCATGGATAGCATGACGAGGTGGCCCGAACAAAGTCACCAATTGCCCATTTCTTGATTGGGTTATTTCTAGTGTACGTCTTTTAAGTTCTTTGTATATTCTAGATATTAGTCCTCTGCTAGAGGGATAGATGGTAAAGATCTTCTCCCATTCTGTAGGTTTACTCTTTAGATTCTTGATGATTTCCTTTGATGAATAGAAACTTTTTAGTTTGATGCTATCCCATTTATTAATCATTGTTTTAATTTCCTGAGCTTTAGGGGTCTTATTGAGGAAGGGTTTACCTGTGCCTATATGTTGAGTGTTGAACCTATGCCCTCCTTTAAAAGCTTCAGTCTCTGGTCTTAATACCAGGTTTTTGATCCATCTCACCTTCCTGTGCAAGGTGAAAGGTAAGGATTTATTTCCATTTTTCTACAAATGGATAGCCAGTTTTTCCAGCATCATTTGTTGGCTGTCTTTTCTCAAGCATATGAATTTGGCCCTTTTGTCAAAGATTTATTGACTATAAGTGTATGGATTTAGTTTTGTACCTTCTATTCTGTTTGATTGGACTTTATACCTTTTATTGTGCCAGTACCATGCTGTTTTAATTACTATAGCTCTGCAGTATAATTTGAAGCCAGAAACTGTGATGCCTCCTCATGGTTCTTATTGCTGAGAATTGCTTTGGCTATTCTGGGTCTTCTGTTCCTCCATTTGAAATTCATGACTGATTTTTCTAGGTCTATGAAGAATCAGATTGGTATTTTGATAAGAATTTCATTGATTCTGTAGATTACTTTTAGTAGAATGGCCAACTTGATTATATTTATTCTGCCTATCTAAGAGCAAAGGAGATCTTTTCATTTTCCAAGTCATCTTCAATTTCTTTCCTTAGTGTTTTATAATTTTCATCATAGAGATATTTACCACTTTGGTTAGATTTATTCCTAGGCATTTTATTGGTTCAGGGGTTATTGTGAATGGAATTATTTTCTGTATTTCTTTCTCCATGGATTCATTGTTGGCAATAGAAAAGCTACTGATTTCTGATTTCTTTAGGTTTTTTATATTGTATCCCACTACTTTGCTGAATTGGTTAATCAGCTCTAGTAGCATTTTGGTTTAGCTTTTTGAGTCCTCTAGACATAGGATCATGTCATCTGCAAACAAATATAATTTTAATTCTTCTTTTCCATTTGAATTCCTTTGATATCCTTCTCTTGTCTTATTGCTCTGCCAACAGTCTCAAGGACTATATTGAAAAGGAGTGGTGATAGTGAGCATTCTTGTCTTGTTCCTGATTTTAGAGGGAATTCCTGCAGTTTTCTTTATTCAATATGATGTTAACTTTGAGCTTTTTGTATATTGCCTTAATAATGTTAAGATATATTTCTTCTATTCCAATTTTCTGCAATGTTTTTAAAACATAAATGGATGATAAATATTATGAAATACTTTTTTAGCATCTATTGATATGACCATGTGATTTTTTTCTTAGCTATATTTATGTGGTGAATAACATGTATTGATTTGCCTATGCTGAACCAGAGTTGCTTTCCTGGGGTCAAACCAACTTGGTCATGGTGCAAAATTTTCATGATGTGGTTTTTGAATGTATTTGGATAGCATTTTGTTTAGAATTTTTACATCTATGTTCATCAATGAAAATGGTCTATACTTTTCTTGAGGTATCCTTATTTGGTTTTGGTATTAAGGTGATACTGGTCTCATAGGCATTTGGAAGAATCACATTTCTTTTGATTTCACAGAATAACTTGTAAAGTATTGGGTTGAGTTCTTCTCTAAAAGTTTTGTAGAATTCAGCTGGAAACCCATCTGTACCTGGGCTTTTCTTTAATGGCAGAATTTTATTGCTGTTTCTATTTATTTGCATGGTATTGGCAAGTTTATGTTTTCTATATTCTCTTGATTAAATGTAGGTAGGTGTATGTTTAGAAATCTATTGATTTTGTCCGTGTTTTCAAGATTATTGGAATATGAATTTTAAAAATACCTCCTGATGATCCTCTGAATTTAACCCCTGTGGTGATATCTTCGATTTCATTTCTGAACACAATAATTTGCACTGATTCTCTCTTTCTTATGGTTAAGTTTTCTAGGGGTTTGTCAATCTTGTTAATCTTTTAAATGAAACTGCTTTTTGATTTCTTGATCCCTTGTATTTTTGTATTCTCCATTTATTTTTGCTCTGATTTTAATTATTTCCTGCCTTCTGCTGGCTTTGGATTAAACTGTCCTTGTTTTTTACTAGGTCTTTGAAGTATGTCCTTAGGTTATGTATTTGGAAACTTTGTTTTTCTTATGTGGCCATTCAGTGCTATAAACTTTCCTCTTAACACTGCCTTCAAATTATCCCATAGATCTTGTTTTGTTGTATTTCTATTTTCATTAAATTCCAGAAAATTTTTAGATTTCTTTATTTCTGTTCTGATCCATTCCTTGTTCAAAAGCATATCATTGAATCTCTGTATATTTATGTAATTTATTTTGGTCTTCCTGTTGTTGATTTCTACTTTCATTACATAGTGATACAAAAAGATGCAAAGAATTTGATTACATTTTTTGAATTTACTGCTGCTTGCTTGGTGGATCAGGATGTGATCTATTTTGGAAAAGTTTCATGGGCAGCTGAGAAGAATGTGTATTCAGCTGGTGCTGGATGAAATATTCTATATATGTCTATTAGGTCCATTTGGTTTATAGTGTTCTTTAGGTTTGAAGAGTCTTTACTCATTGTTTCTTTTTACAGTACTGTGGATGAACCCAGGGGAATTCTACCTCCCATCTATAACCCCAGCCCTATTTTTTATTCTTTATATTAAAATAGAGTCTCACTAAGTTGCAAAGGGCTTCACTAATTAGCTGAAGCTGTCTGCAAACCGTAATTCTCCTATCTCAGCCTCCCAAATGCTGAGATTAAAAATGTGTGCCACCACACCCAGCTCTTTACTCATCTTTTGTCTTGAAGATCGATCTAGTGATGTGAGTGGTTTATTGAAGTCTTCCAATATTATTGTGTTTAGGTTTATTTGAGACCTTGTGTTCCAAAGAGTTAGTTTTACAAATATGGGTAAATGTGGGGTATAAATCCTTACTATTATTACATCTTCTTGCTAAATTGTTCATTTTTATTAATAAAAAGTGCCCCACTTTGTTTCTTCTGATGTGTGTTAGCTTAAGTCTGTTTTATTAGGTATCAGCATTGCTATCCCTGCTTCATTTTGGTCCCCATTTGCCTCACAGAAATTGTATAGAAAGTGAAAGAAGAAATTGAGACTTTAAAAAAGAAGCAGAAAGGGGCTCTGAAAGAAATGAAATTATAAAAATGAATTGAAGACAGCAATAAAAAAAAAAGCTCTGGTATTATAGAAATGGAAAACAGAGCATCACTCTTGGCAGATAGTTAATTCAAAACTGAAAGTACAATTAACAGTATACAGAAGACACTGCAACAACACAACCTAAATATCCAACAATTATTGGACAAATATGAAGCATCCTAACTTAGGGGTAAAAGGTATTAAAGAAGGGATAGAGGCATAGACCAAAAGTATCCTTAATGTCTTCAGATAAATAATATCATAGAACTTTCCAAACGTAGAAAAATACATGGACATCCACGTGCAGGAGACATACAGACCAAAGTTAAGATCAAAGATGGACCTCTTCATTCCATAAAATAATCATCAAAATGACTAACATAGAGGTTAAGGAAAGAATCTTTAAAATAGTGAGAACAAAAGAACAAGTAACACTCAGGGGGGAAAAAAATCACTCTAGACTTCACAACCCAAGTCATGAATGCCAGGAGGAACTAGTATGAAATATTCCAGACCCTGGAAGAAAACAACTCCCAACCAAGACTGCTATATCCCACAAAGATATCACTCAAGATTGATAGAGAAATAAAAATATTCCATGATAAGCAGAAACTTAAAAAATAATGACTAATAAGTCAGCACTAGAGAAAATGCTTAAAGAAATAAATCATAAAGAAGAAAACAGAAGCAAATTCCAGAACCAGAGAAGAGGTGAATTGCATGAAGTGGGCAACTAAGCAAAGGAGAAATAGTACTACAACAAATAGAATATAGAACTCAAAATGACAGAAAAAAAGTCATATTCCATATACACCAGAGACCACCACTGCTCTACTGATGGTGAAAACCAGTGATTGCTGTGTTTTGAACTTATGGTCTGGCTAGTTGAGTTTGATGGTCCCCAGGACATCATTATAGATCTGCTTGTTATGGTTACATGAGATAATGTTGTATGTTGCATGTAAATTAGAAAAATGATTTTCTATGCTTGTATGTGTTCAATATCTTTTTGTGTTTATAAGTTTAATTTATTATGTTATATAAACCTTCTAAATATTTAATTTTTTCAGCTCTCTTAGCTACTAAAGGAGGTTTATCACACTCTCTTATGATCCAAATGTTTTCTATTTCTGTTCTTCTACCAATCTTTGCTTTAATTAGCTTATGTTATTAAGTGACTATAACTTGGGGATTATTTTAACTTCCAGGGCAATTAAAACTCTTAAAGTTGTACAATATTCTCTATGTATCTGGTAGTTTTATTTTTAAGTCTTATTAATGTTGTTATTATTACCCATTTTTGGAGGGGTGTTGACATTTGTGTTGCATTTATCTATCATTTACTTTCAACCTTTATTCATCCTTATGTTTTATATATCTCTTGACAGTAGCATTAAGTTAGGTCTTATCTAATCTATCAATCTTCATTCTTGAACTAAAGCAGCTTGTCTATTTACAATTTCATATTATTGCTAACATATTTGGATTTAGGTCTACCATCTTATCTCCTCAGCTTTTTTGAACATTAATATTGACTTCAAACATAGGCCTTATAAGGCTATATAAAAATTAAATGAGATTTGTATAAGTGCTTTGAAAACCACAGTATCTTCAATCAAGATTGTCTTCTTGTTTTGGAAAAAAAACGTTAGAATTATAATATGTATACATTTTTCCCTAGGTGACACTTTTCAAAGAGAGAAAGGCAAAATACTTATCATAGAAAGATATCTTAAGGACTTTCAGGAGAAAGGGCCAAGTGATGTAAAGGAATGGGAAAGAGTCCTGAGAGGCAAGAAGTGGTGAAATTGGCATGAGCTGGATTCCACAGAGCTTCCTGGGCTGCAGACTTTATTAGAAATGGACTTTCCAAGCTGGGCGTGGTGGCACACACTTGTAATCCCAGCATTTGGGAGGCTGAGACCGGAGGATCACAGTTCGCAGACAGCCTCAGCTACTTAGTGAGGCCCTCTGCAACTCAGTGAGACCTGGTTTCAAAATAAAAGAGTAAAAAAATAGGGTGGGGTGTACCTCGGAGGTCGAATGCTGCTGGGTTCCACCCCCAGACCCGCAAAAAAAAAAAAAAAAGGAAGAAATTGACTTTCCAGTATGACAGTCAAAATGATGTTCAGAATTATGCTTTCAATTGTTTTTTGTAATGCTGGGGGTGGAATCCAGGGCCTCATGCATGGTAGGTAAGTGGTCTACCACTGATCTACACCCTAGCTCTATGTTTATAATTGTTTACTTAGGTAGCTCGAGTAAAAACATTTTAAGAAGCAAAGCTGGAATGGAAAGGATAAGATAACCTCTTCTGTATTCTAAAGACAATCGTACCCACAAAATAAATAAGGTAGTGCCCTTGATCTAAGAAACAGAAGCAGGTGGTAAATCAGGAATTGCTCAGAGAGAATCAAGAGGATAGTGTGTGTGTGTGTGTGTGTGTGTGTGTGTGTTTGTGTGTTTGTGTGTTGGCTTAATTTTTGTCATACTGGGATTGAAGTCAATGCTATTCTATCATCAAGGTGTGTCTGTACCCTTTTTATTTTTTATTTTGAGATAGGTTCTAAGTTGTCAAGCTATACTTGAACTTGGGATCCTCCTGGCCCAGCCTCCTGGATAGGTGGGATTGTAGGCATGCATAAGACATAATAATGCCTCCCAAGAGGAGTAAAGGAAAGGGTAAAGGATCAAGAATGACTCCCATGATTCATATCAAGAGCATGCTGATGAAAAGCACGTACAGTAAATTTCTATGTACAGTAAAGTCTAACACAGACCATTTATCAAATCTACTGCTTATTATTTTATCTTATTTCCATTTTTACTATAGTTTAAAAAAGAAAAGCTTAAGAAAATCTCTCATAGTTCCAACCACTCCATTCTTTAGTTCTTTTCTCTATAGTTTTTGTGCTAAAAATGATTTCGAGTATAATTAAACAGTGTGCCACACAATATTTTTCTTACAAAAGACATGTTACAGTTCAGTCATAAACCCTCAGATGTCAGGCCAGGTTGAGACAGCTTCTAAAAAATTAATACAAAAAAGTCTCATTATATTTTATTTTTCACAAAAAAATAAATTGAAAGAGACAATCCTGAAAAAGATAATTTGTTTTTCCTCCAACACAAAACTCCAGTACCATTGCTTTCAAAAGAAAGTATTTCTATTACACAACCATGTTTGTAATTGAAATGATAACTTTCAAATAATTTACTGGGCCTGGATTTCATTTAGGTTTTCAACTTTTGAGTTCTCTGTAAAATATAGAGATAAAGTTTCTAATGGAATTGCAAGACTGTTGAGTCTGATTGAAAATTTTCCCTCTGTTTCCACTTATAAAGTTTTGTCAAAAAAAGCACCGCTCCTCTAAAGAGGACATTTTCTGAACATTAGGGAAGCTTTATTTATGGGGGGGTTGCTCCGCAGCCTAATCTGCAGAGCATCAGTAACAAATGGCATGCATCCTTCACCCACAAAGATGAAGTGGCATGAATGCCAGAGGTCCTTGGATTTAAGGCACAAGTGTCTCCATTCATCTTGGCTGCTATAACAGAGTACGACAGACTTTATAGGCAACAGACATTTAAAGTTCTGGAGGCTGAGAAGTCCAAGATAAAGATGCTAAAAAAGTTGGTGCCTGGTGAGGACCTACTTTGTGGTCCATAGACAGCTGACTTTTTTTTTTTTTTTGGTGGTACTGGGGTTCCTGGAAGCCCTTCTACCTCCGAGCTACACTCCCAGACCTATTTTATACTTTTTTTATTTTTTGGAAACAGGGTCTCAACTTAAGCCAGCACAGCTGGCTTCAAACCAACACAATCCTCCTGTCTCTGCCTCCCAATCGTGGGGTTAACAAGCGTGCGCCACCACACCCGGTGACAGCTGACTTTTGATGAGTCCTTAAGTGCCAGAAGGGGCCAGCGGACTTTCCAGGGTCTTTTTTATATATGTCATGTTTCTGTGATTCTCTGTTTTATAGTTCCTGAATACCCTATATCACTGAACTTTTAAAAACTATGAAGCTCATCTCTTTCCTTCATCTTTTTTTATAAGTGGACTTTAAATTAACATACAAGATGGCTTTATTTAAAAATTACTTCATATTTAAGTACCTGTCTAACTAAAAAAAAAAAAAAAACTGAGTGTACAATGGATCAGAAGCATCTCCTCATTGTATAAACATTCAAGGTTATTCACTCTTTAGAAAGAGTCCCGGTTTCTTTGGCTGCAACGTTAGTACTACCTCATGAACTAGAGTATTTCAAAGAGTGGTAGGGATTCACACAAAGTGCCTGAAGAAAGCTGTGCCTTCTGTAAAGAAATACTTCAAATTACAATATAGCAAGAGCCTGCACAGGTAATTGTTTTGGAGCCTCCTGGTACAGGTCCCGTTTTCCACTGTCCTGAGGAGCACATTTCATCTCCTTCCCCTGCGGGCCAGCACATGGCTTGACAACAGCTAATGCTTATTAAAAGTTGACAGAGGCCGGGTGTGGTGGCACACGCTTGTAATCCCCACACTTGGGAGGCAGAGACAGGAGGATTGAGCTGGTTTGGAACCAGCCTCGCTGGCTTAAGAGACCCTGTTTCCATATAAAAAAGTTAAAAAATAGGTCTGGGAGTATAGCCCATGGGAGTGTATTTCAGAGGTAGAAGGGCTTCCAGGAACTCCAGTACCACCAAAAAAAAAAAAAAAAAAAAAAAAAGTTGACAGAATCAAATGAAGGGAAAGTGCTATTGAATTTTTTTTTTTTTTTTCAGTACTGGGGATGGGATCCAGGGGCATTCTACATCTGAGCTACACCACCAGCCATATCATATTTGTTTGCTTATTTGTTTGTTTGTTTTAGTCTTTATTTTTTGAAACAAGGTCTCACTGAGTTGCAAAGAACCTCAATAAGTAACTGAGGCTGTTCGCAAATCATGATCCTCCTGTCAGCCTCCCAAATGCTGGGATTAAAAGCATCTGCCACCACACCAGGCCTATTGCTTTCTTGATAAGGTGATTATTCTCATTGCCAAAATAACTATTATATTAAAAAAAGGTATAAAATCTTTTTTTGTGGGACTGGGGATGGAACCCAGGGGCATTCTCCCTCCAAGCTACACCCCCAGCCCTATTTTTTATTCTTTATTTTGAAACATGGTCTCACTGAGTTGCGAAGGGCCTCACTATGTAGCTGAGGCTATCCGTGAACCACAGTCTTCCTGTCTCAGCCTCCCAAATGCTGGGATTACAAGCAGGTGCCACCATGCCCAGCTTAAAAAAAAAAAAGCACTTATTATACAGACATTAGTTTGTTAATTTTTTGAACTGGAAACATAATCACAGTAGAAAACAACCACCTTCCAAATTGCCCAACTACCAAGGGGACAAAAGTCATGTTTCATCAGAGAAGCTCCACCTTACCAGGCAGGAATTTAACACATCTCTCTGCTCAGGAAGGAAGCCAATAATTGAAAGCACCTGGCAGTCAAGACAGTTGGAGTATTTAGGCAGAGAAGCAAGTGATATTTTTGCTTATCTTCAAAAGGAAAAAACTAGATGATAAGAGAGAAGCCTCATTTTGCTCTAAGCCTACGACTAACCATCTTGAAGAGAGGCCAGTACTTATTTTCTTTTAAAAACTTCTTTCTTTTGCTTTCATCTCTGTATAAACACCACCCCACATGTTTAAACCCTCACCCATCGTCCCTCCCTCTAAATCCTCAGCCTCTTATGTGACAGGTAAGCCTCTCAACTTGACCTCACTGGCAGCCCCACTCTAGGGACCATGGGCTGTGTCCGGGGATGTGGAAGCACTCTTCAGTGACCTCCCTCCGGCATTCCAAAGAAACTCCAGACACCGCTGAAACAAAGCATCTGTGACCCAGATGGAACGGGCCATGTGTGCTTCAGTGAGCTGACAGTGCTCTCTAAAGGACCCCGAGCTGTATGTAGCTACCAATTTTTCCCATCCTATCATCTTCAAAACAATAATGAAAATGCAATTTTTGTGCAACTAGCCTTTCCTGCTGATCCTTGGTGGCATTTGTTGTCTATACTGCTATTAAATGACCTCACAAAAATAGTCTGGGTTGGGTTCCTTTCTCTTTACACACACACACACACACACACACACACACACACACACACACACAAATAAGAGGCACCAGGGGTGCAGGAGATGGTAGTGTGGGGACACATGGAATGAGATCCATGACCAGCCTCACATGGTCAGTGGTCCCTGGCCACTATGAGGTCACCTGGATACCAAGCTTTCTGAGAATCTGCTTCTTCTCCTGCCTTTCTGCCAAGTGGCAGAGGTTGAGGTCACAGGTGGGCAAATGTCAAGAAACTTTCAGGAGCCTGTTGGTTTTGGAAATGAATGTCCATGCAGTGTAGCACTGTGTACACTCCTGGGGGCAGAAGATTGTTGTTCAGGTCTCAGGAAGGTGTCTCCTGCATGAAAGCAATGCATGTCCAATTGTAGACAGACATCCATTATCCTCACTCCACTTTTCCTCAATAAAACCCAAACCAGACACTTATCTGAGCTACAAGGACTCTGATAGGTGTGGCACAAGGGGGAGGGGGGGCTATTTCAATAGGTTGACACTTTCCTCATAATAAATAAGGCCATTGTTTGTGTTTGAAACATATACAGTAATGGAACAAAGCTCAAACTGGTCTAGAAAGTTTATATATTTATACATATATATATATATATACATATATATATGTATATATATATATATTCAGTGTTGAGATCCTATACTGTGCCAGATAATACCAAAGTGCTGATAATACAGTGGTGAACGAGATTCTCTCCTTTGTGAAACAGACATTATAGCAGGAAGAGACAAAGTAGAGAGTCAAAGTAATAATTTAAAATGAAATTAAGTGATATGAAGAAGTTAAAACATGGTCATCGGAGGGAAAGTGACGTTATACGGAAAGGAGACAGTTATCGGCAGGTTTAAAGAAGGTCTCTCGGAGGAGCTTCAAGTTGATCTAAAAGCCAAAGGATGAGGAGGAGCTGCGAGTTCCAGCACTGGTCAAGAGCATCCCAGGCAGCAGTGTGGCATCCTGGAGGATAAGTTTCGCCTGCACACCTAGAGTGTGACAAACAGGGACACAGGCATGCAAAGAGGTCAGGGTGGGGGGCAAGGGAACCACTGGAAGGAACCTAAATCAAAATACTCTTTGCCACCCCACTACACGTCTCTTGCTTACTGTCTTTTAAGGATCCATCCCTTCAAGGACTCTGAAGATTTCTCCAGCATACCCTCAGTTTCTACTTCATTATTATTTGCAATTCAATGGAGACTGAACTCCGACGACAATTTATATCTTAATAAACAAAATATAAAAAAAGAAAAAGGCAAGATTTACTACCATGCTTCTCTCTTAACATTCTCATTCTTCCAAATGATTTGAGCGGAAAGAAACAAAACCAGAAAATAATCAAAACAGTACAAATTAATCTGAATTATCCTTTTCACAGCATCCCTGGGTATGACTTGCCAAGTCCCCTTGTCACAGCTGGTTCCTTGGAAGTGAGTGCATTCCACTGAATGTCTCACAGGAAGAACACAGGAAGGGCGAGACCGGTCCTCTACCCATCTGAGATGTTAACAGCTTCCTTTGGGCCAACCAAAGATCATTGTTTGAATAATGTCTGCAAACTCATTGCTGTTGAAGCTGGCTCAGCCAACCACAATACCATGGAAGAGTCAGGCCTGGCCCATCTCTTTGACTCTGGCTTGGACCACTGCATCTCTGAAAGGCCCAGCTCGCATTTCCTTAAATAAAAACACACAAGACAGAAGAAAGCAGAAAATTGAAATGGTTTCCAACAACCAGGGAGCCTGTGGAAGGGCACCTTAACTTACTATGAGCTGTCAGGTAAATGACAAAATAAATGTATAAGGGAAGCAAACGGTTAAAAAAATTATTAATGATGTGTGAAGATAAAAGCTGTCTTTGATTGAAAGAGGTAACTTATTAAAGACATCAAAGGGAAAGATCTGAAAGTGAGCTTTCTAAATAATCACCAGAAAAGACAAATGTAGGTGCAGTTTGGGTTTGTTTTGTGCTTACAGGTCCATAGGGAATACTTTTGTTTTAAAAAACTGGTCAGCAAAGAACAAAAAAAAATTACTATTTGAAATGACTAGCTTGAGTTAACAACAGTAATTAGATGTTATCAAGCCATGGGGTACACATAAATGTATCCACATATCCTCAGATAACTCACAGAACCTATACTGGAGCCACACAGGAGATGATCTCTTGAGAGAAAACTCCATAAAGAGAGAGTCTGTTACCAAGGAGATAGCCCATGAACTTCAGAAGAGGAACAGCTCTGCCCCCGAGTGCTGTCAGATGAGGTAGGCACAGACACTAAATTGCTTTGCAGGTTTGACTTCCCAAGCTCTGGGGACATTCATGTCCAAAACCCCAGATATTCCCCCCAAAGGGTGGCAGGAGAATGTATAAAAACAAAACAAACTGCATGTGGTGGTACACACTTATAACCCCAATATTCAGGAGGTTGAGATGGGAATCACAGATTTAAGATTAGCCTCAGCAGCTTAGCAAGACCTCAACAACTTAGTGAGACCCTGTTTCAAAATAAAAAATGGCTGGATGTGCAGGTCTGAGGTAGAATGCCCCTTTGTTCAATCCCCAGGAGCAACAAACAACAAACCTTTTACACAAAAACATTGAATTTCTATGTTTACCTAAAGGCTTCCTTGATTTTTGAGTTTAATTAATATATACAATTCTGCTATGAAATGAGACAGTGGTTCTAGAACTGAGCTTTCATTTCTGATTACTTAAAGAAAAAATAAGTTTCTTTTTCAGAGGAATCATATTTATGTGGAAATTGCCACCGTTTCTTTTGAAGTCAAAGTAAAAAAAAAATGTCTTAAAAGGTAAACAATTCCAAAACTCTTCTTCTATTTGCTAGAGATGGAACCCCAACTCCCAAGTGGCTGGAGTGAAAGGGAGTTTAGGGGCAGACTTTAAAGTACAAGGGTCAGTGGTTCAGGTATGGATAAACCTACGTGCTTAAGGGATGAGAACCTTTCTCCATCTCAGTGCTTTTGCCCTCTCCACTGGCTTCACTTTTAAGCAAATTATCCTTAACTTGAAGCAAAATTATCTCAGAAGCTCAGATTTATGTTGTATCATGTAGAAATCTCAATGTTAAAAAAAAAAGCTAATTTCCTTCGAGAGTTTAACAAATGTATTAGGATTGGCCTTTGGAAGCCTGGCTGGTGGTCCTCAGGGTGAATAGTAATACTCAGATTGGTAGGTAGGGACCTTCTCAATAAGTCCCCCAAAGTTCAGGAAATAAAAAAAAAAAGGATTAAAGAGCTTCAGTGTAGCAAAGGAAACATTTAACTCCAATTAGAATGGCAATCATCAAGAATACAAACAATAATAAATTATGTTGAGTTTTTGGAGAAATAGGAACCCTTATACACTGTTGGCAGAGTTGCAAATTAGTACAGCCACTCTGGAGGTCAGCATGGAGTTTCCTCAGAAGACTAGGAATGGAAACCACCATTTGACGAGGCCATACCACTTCTTAGTATCTTTCTAAATGAACTGAAGTCAGAATATTATAGTGATATATTTATATCCATGTTTATAGCTGCACAATTTACAATAACCAAACTATGGACCCAGCCTAGGTGTCCATTAACAGATGAGTGGGTTATAAAACTGTGGTATGTACACACAATAGAATTCTACTCAGCCATTAAGAAGAACAAAATTATGTAATTTGCAGGAAAATAGATGGAAATAGAGAAGAGAATGCTAAGTGAGATTAGCCAGTCTCAGAGAGGGAAGGCTCCTATGTTTTCTCTCATCTGTGAAAGCTGGAAAGAAACTGGGAATCAGAAGAGACTTCAGATAAGTGAGGAGAGATACCAGTAGAACAGCAGAAGTGAGTTTGGGGAGGGAGCTGGAGTGGGGAGGGAAGAGGCTTGATGAAGGAATCAGTTCAAACAATTCTATGTACATTTGTGACGCTATCAATGTTAATTTCAATATCAAGGGTTGGGAAGTAGAGAGAGTGGGCAGGATCCAGAGGAAAGTATACTAGGTGTTGTGTACATATGTTTCAATCACACTAAGCCTCAATATAGTGCATGGTTACAGTGCACCAAAAAAAAGTATATTTAAAAAAAGAAAAAAAGAATGGCTGATTGGCCAGTTCCAGGGGACCTGCTCCTGCAGCTGCACTGCCCCTGGATCCCACAAACTAAGGTGGGAACAAGCTGGCTCCCAAAGGACAACTTGACGTGCTGTCGCCAGGAAAGGGAAGGGGGCAAGCTGCCACCTAAGGCCTGAAGATGTCCCTATAATCTCCTCCGGTTCCTCCGCTTTTTATCAAAAGCATATCGAGACTTGGTCCACATATTACCTTCTGTGAGTATGGTCTCTGAATTTCATTGAATCGTGCTGTTAAAAATAATAAATTAAGAAAACATGGAGCTCTCACTAGATTGCTTTTAGCAATTCTCCCACCAAGTACTCCTGTGCTTTGCTCAATTGCTGAATTTACCACACGTTTTGAAAATTCTGTTTATGTGTTCACCTTAAGTATAATGGAGCCCCACAGGCATTTTATCCTTGAGACCTAGGACAATCTTTGTCCCCAAATAGTGACAATTTCTAGAACTGGACTGTTGTTGACAGAGCCAGTTCATTCTCAGGGTATATTAATCAGCCCATTGTAATATCAGTCACACTGAATTTATTCTGAAATAACACTGAAACAGTCTTGGGCAAAGCTTCCACCTTTATCTTGCAAATGAAAATTTGAAAATTCAGTAACTGAGAAATGTATTTTTATCTAGTCACAAAGGCCCCAACTCAAACAAGAATAGCAAAGTATTAACTGCTAAAGTATCGGAAAATGGTTCATTAGGATGTGCTATTCCCTATATCAACACCAAACCTAGTAAAACAACTATGATTCATCTTTAGCTTCATTTATTTTCTCAGTTCATCTTCTGACTTTACAAAAATAGAAGTTTTGTATTCCACTATGATCAAAGATACTTCATGTAAAAATAGCCTATGGAATAGCAATGCTTGACTGTTTGGATGTTATTTTTGACACTGCTAAAATATACCATTACTTAAAATATACTAACTACATCAGTAGAATCTAGAGAATACTCCTTTGCATCTTGCAAATATATGTATGATCTCAGCACCATGTCCACAGGTCTCCTCAGCCTCCAACAGGAATGAGGACTACAACAACCTGGTTCCAACATCTCAGGATTTAGAACCACACATGCCAACTTGACTCTAGTAATGAAGGACTTCAAAGCTGTACTGAGTCCACAATCAGGCCCTGTAGTCTCTGGAGAGACTAACAGCAAGGCGTGGGGGTCAAGGGGAAGGTAAACTAATAAAAAGGCTGCAAGGCAGGGGTTGGGTGTGCTGTGCTACACAAGAGTCACCCAAATGCAGCTTTTCATTCCAAGAGGCATCTACTTCCAGAGCTCCGCATGGCACCTGGTCTCACAGTAGAGACAATGGGCTGTGTGGGACATTCTCGAGGGTAGAACAGGAAGGCAGAGAACCACGTGTACTGCTCTTTATGGGAAATTTAGGGGCATTTCAAGACTAGTTTTTCCGATGCAGCCTTCTCATCTTATTCTTGATTTCAGATAAGGTACGTCTAATCCCGGCTTGAAATCAGCTGTGACTACACACCTAATCTAAAGGTTCTTCAGCACCTCAGTGATCCACCACACAACTCTGAAAAGGGTAAATTATCACCGGCCTGGTTTATACATGAGAAAACAGATCCTCGGAGGGGTGCAGCAACTTTCGAACAGTAAGGTGCTTCAAAAGTCCTACAACTAGCCGGTCATGGTGGCATACGCTTGTAATCCCAGCATTTGGGAGGCTGACACCGGAGGATTGCGGTTTGCGGACAGCCTCAGCTACTTAGCAAGGCCCTCTACAACTTAGTGAACCCTGTTTCAAAATAAGAATAAAAAATAGGGCAGGGGGTGTAGCTCAGTGGTCGAATGCCCCCGGGTTCTATCCCCAAACCCACCCGCGCGTGCGCACACACACACATAGACCCACACACACAAAGTCCTACAACTGGTTTCCTTAAAAGGTGCCTGCAGGTTATTTTCAGGGTACTTGTACATTGCAAAGGAGCAGCATTTTTCTTGTCTTGAAGCAAGTGTTAATTGTTTGGGCCCAGAGAGCCTTCTGAAGTATAAAACAATAACTTAAATCACCAGTTTGTGCTGTTAAGGCAAGGGTTTCATATCACAAAGAGGCCTCTTAATTGTTTAAGAGTTTAGGTCATAAACAATCCACACTTACACACTAAAATTCTAGTGTAATTGTTTTCTGTCCCAAAAATACCCCAATCACCCAAGGGATGGGCTTTTGAAAAATAAGAAATTTCAGATAACTCTTAAAAAGATCCTAAATTTAATTTCAGTTGGATTTCTAAAATGAAACCCAAATTGCAGATGTTATCTCTTTAAGAAATGCTTTCTCAAATCCTCCTCCAAGCAGAACACACCTAACACAGAACAGAGATGATGTCTGTTCAGAGTTAAGCTTCAAAATGGAGCAATTAAATCCAAGTTTGGAGGATTATTTATCTTCCAAAAATTTCATGGCACATTCCTGCTCCAGGAAGCAGCTGACCTTTTAAAGGTACAAAGCACTTTTCTACAACAAAAACATTTCTATCTTAAAAGGTACATTTCAATTTAGTCAAATTTGATAGTCATAGGTTTAATAAGCTGTGGCAGTTGATGATTGCATCTGATCATATGATGACTGCAAAGCAAAAGAATATCTGGTGGCTCACTACTAATTTAAATCACACCTAAGATCCTGACACTGCAATAGCCTAGGATGTTGTTCTAGCTTCCTAGGGACTCTGTACAGCTGCCCTCTTCTGTGGCTGTGCTCAGGCAGGAGTGCTGGGGATGGATCTGCACACAGGTGCCTTGCACCCACTCAAATGAGGTGGCTTCTACTTCAAGGGTGTGCAGTAAGGTTCCTGCACTGAAACTCTATTTACACACAGCTTAATTCCCCCCTGGCATTTGCTTTAGAAGGAGCTGGGTTCGGTGTTAGCCTCTCTGTATGTCAGTGTCATGCTGGTCTGTCTTGGTTTCCATCCTTTGCCTGGGGCCTGGGTCTCCAGCCTCTGCAGGAAGGAGCAGGGTTCTTCAGCCCTGTCACTCTGATAAACTTCTGATCTCTTACCAACCCTCTCTGAGAGTTCTGACTTGGGGAAGAAAATGCTTAAAATGAAAATGCTAAAGTAGTTATTGACAGGCTCACTGTCCCCAGGAGAGACATCCTTTGATGTGCTGAAAGGGGCATGCCAGGAAGGCCACATGCAAATGGATTTTTTAAATTCCTAGAAGCCACTGAAAAGAGTTTACCTTTCCCCAGGAGGTGAACAGTATAGCATCATACATTTATTAACCTGGAGGCTTAGGACTATAAAATTTGGCCCTTTGCTTTACTGGAGAACCTATTCCTGACCCTTTCATTCCATTTCTTATTCCTGCTGTTTTTCTTTCTCATTCCCACAGAATCTCAGGGTATGAGGAGACCCTGTGGCCATTTCCTTAGCTATGCTTACTCCTCTCCCTGCTTCCCTGCATCTCCACGCCCACTTACTTCTTCTCATCTCTGTACCTCTTCTTCCTCCTACCACTTGCTATATCATTGCTGCCTACAGGGTAATCACAGGTAGAAGCCTGGCCTCTCCTGGGAGTAAATCTTAGATACCAGAGGAGCTGGACATAAAAAATTCTGCCTAGATTGCCCTTTGAGGTCTAAGACCAACCCACCCCTAAGATCCCTAACCTCACAGTCCTTGACCTGTCTTAGGTCCAGATAAGATGAAGCACTTATCTGCTGAGCTAAAGAATGAACAAATTATTGCTCAGCCGCATATGCAACATATTTGAAGATGGTCTTTCTTTAAAGTGAAAATATATTCTTAGGAGAATTAAGGGACAAGTGTCACTGGTCATAGACAACTTACTATAAACATATTTAGAAATATTATTTTGTCTTAATTTAAACAGTCATCATAATAAGAAAAAGTCATTTGTAAAGGAGGACAAGATAATTTTTTACCCTGGGGTATTTTATGGGGGGAGGGGTAAACAGGGTGGAGAAAGGGGTTAATGGGTTCTGAAAAAAGTAGAAAAATTTGAGCAGGCGGCACAGATAACCTGAAGTCACCACCAACACCTAAAAACTCATGTGTGGGTGTAGCAGAGGGGAGGGAAGCCATGGAAGAGACAGACAGAAATGAAACTGAACAAAAATATTACTATTAGTCTTATGATTTATAGCTATAGTTATAATATCTCTGTGCTGAATTGCAGAAACATACATGAAATAATCTATCAAGCGAGGATGACAAAATTTAACAGTAAACAAAGGACCACTATCATTTCAAAACTATTTTAATTTTCCAAAACAACAAGAACCCAAGAAAGCAAGCTATGCATAAGACAGAGGGTGCCTGACGCTTGGCTGCCATGGATGACGAGTCCTGGAGAGAAAGTTCATCTTTCCTTCACATTAGAGTACTCACCCAGGGCTTCTCTAAAACCAGTTCACTTCAGCACGCTGCCTTCTCCCTTGATGAGGTCCTGTGCACGAGCAGATTTCGCTTCTGGTTTTGCGAATTGCTAGTTCCTGTGGACAATGACAAGTAGAAGGATTAAAGGAAGCATAGTATAACGAACAAATAAAAGCATGGCATCGATCAGGCCCACAGCCATAGTCCCTCCAGGCCAACAGACATTCTCAAGTACTGTGACTTTGAGCTGGGTTTCGTTTCCCATTCTAGGCCTAGAGTACTGAAAGAATGCCCAAAGTTATCTTTCCAAATGCATTAATGCTACCTGGGAGAAATATATAAATAATTGTACCTGGGCACTAGATAATGGGCCTTTTTGTTTTCAAAGAAATGTTATAATCTCCTTTGGAGATTCCAAAGAGATTTTACATCCTGTCTCAAATGTATATGGTATGCAAAAGCAGATCACTGGAGGATCCAGCTACGCACTGAATCAGAAGTAATGACACAGACTAAACCAGGGAGTAACATTCCTGACTTGACAGCAGTCTGGGCGGCAATCCTATTTTTGCCCCCATTATCTTGAGAGGATTCCCTCACTGGCCCCTATGCAACTATAAATGAGTTTTTAAAAGTACTACAACTCTACAGTGCTGTACAATTTACAGAATAATTAGATAGTCATTATCATCTTGTGTGTGTGTGTGTGTGTGTATAATCAAGAGGAATATATATATATATATATATATATATATATATATATATAAAATCTATAGTTTCAAAACAAGGAAATTGGTATCCAAAGGGCTGTGTGACAAGTGCTAGGACAGACACACAGTGACTGATTACAAAGCCAGGTTTTCTGATTCCCAGCCCAGTACTTCTGTTACACTGGCAGTGTTTTCCTTACTTTGAAAATCAAGCGTAATTGAAAATCAAACAAACTGTACATTGTACAAGAATTAATACTTTTAAAGTTTTTGAAAATGCAAAATAGCTGTATTTATAATAAACCGGTCCTTACATTCTTCTGGTGCCTTTTTGCCCAATAGCTCAAGTGGTAAAAGATAACAAAGACACCGATTGGTATCCTGAGATAGTAAACTCTAAAAAAAACACATCTTCAGTAAATTCAGAACCCACTAATAGCCCAAATCTCTCACAAGTAAAAAAGAGGTTAAGATGAAGGGGAGAAGATACAGAACAAAGGTGCTATTGTTAAGACGCCACCTTGGCTGTCCTGAAAACCACACAAAAGACGATCGCCATCCTAGTACATGGGTCCTCGGCCACTGTGCTCTCAACCATTCCCTTTGTGCCCTGTACCAAACTTGGCTGGTTTGACAGTACACTACAATACTTCTTGATATTATGTCAAGGACTCTATTTAGACATGTTGACTTCACTAATTAGTCTATAAATACTTGACTTTTACCCACTGCTTGGGTAAGTGAGATAATTACTGAGGAAAGGCCAAAGCATTTATGGTCAATCAGATGAGGAGGAAGGGAATATGGTCTTTTCACTCAGTAAAATGTAAAACATTATGTGGCAAGGCAGAAGCTATTAGCAGGATCAATATCTCTCCTAGTACCTTAATAAATCATTACATCAAAAGCTCGACACAGGATGGAGAAAACCTCAGTCTACCTCCATGCAAGCTTCCAGATTAGAAAATAAAGTTCCATTTAAACAACAAAGCCCTAATTGGTGTACAAAGGATATGACAAGCTACACAATCAGTCTCCAAATTCTGGGTGTAAAAAGAGTTTTGAATCATTAGTGAAGGGAGAAAAGTAGAAAGACAAGGAACACTGCTACTCTCTGGGCTGCACATTTATAATTTGCAACTAGTAAATATGTATGAATCTGCTTCACTGCAGTGGGGGATGACATACTGCTTTCTAGAGATAGCACAGGACTGAGATATCAAGGTAGAAGCCAGAGCAGCGGTTATGACTTCCTCTCTCCTCCTACATTTAACAGTTCTCAATATATTTAACTCTCCCCCCTTAAATTACTCTTTTTTGGAGTATGGTTTCCCAGAATAAAAAGTACTTTGGAACCAATGAATGTTCAAAGTATAGCTTTCACTGTAGCATGAGACACAAATGTAATTTTTTTTCTAAACCTTTAATCATTGCCATGCTTTAAAATGCTCCCAGAAAAACATGCAAGCAATGAAAAGAAGTTACTAGGCTCACTGGCTCAGGTGTGGTTTTTTTTTTTTTAACTTTAGAACTATTTTTCTTTTCTAATATGTAGCTAAAAAAAGAAACAAAAGAAAGATGTTGTAAAGATTAATACCATAGAATATTATACTTTGCTTTAAGGCCACTATATTTCCTGGCTTATTGAGATGATAGTGAATATAGAGTCTATTTGGGCTCTAATACAACTCTTATATGTTTAATTAAAGATCATTTTACTAAGATCTCTCAAACTTCATAGTATGTTAAAGCTAAGAGCTTGCATCACAAAATTTGTCTAGAAAGGTCATAGCTGGCAAATGACCAACACAAGACAGCAAGGCTCACCAACATCCTGAAACATCCAGTCATGATTGATTAGTTCTTTTTTCATTCAACAAATATTTTCAGATGCTTAAACATTAGGCTTACACTGGATGAGACTTATATTAAAAAATTTCCCCAGAAGGTTCTATCCTCAAAGAGCTTAACAAAATTAGAGGGCATCTAAGGCATACTCCACTTAAAAAATTAAACAACATTAAATTTAAATTATAATAAGTCTTTTGTTGCTGGTACCATATATGATTATGTGCCAAAGAAAGGATGCAATAAGGTTTAAAGAAATCTCTGTTGGCAGGGGTTATCAGGGTAGAAATTAAGGGCAGGGGTAAAAGAAGCAAGACAGGGTCTTTGCAGCTGGGGGTGGGTGGGCGTGGCATATGTCAACGGGTAGACGCTTGGATGAGCAAGTGGAAGTACACAGTCCACTGTGAAGCAGGGGAGTTTACACTGCAGGTGAGGATGGGTCCTACCCCAGCAGCAAGAAAGGACAGTAGCCAGAGGGCTTGTGCTTCAAAATGTAGAAAGGTTTTTACTACAATGGGAGAAGCAGGGAAGATCTTTATTCTACTTCCATAGATGGGAGGACTTGGGGAGTCAAAATTGCAAAGGAAGGAATGTCTTAATGCCCATTTCACTTGTGACCAAGAGGTGGCGGGAAAGGGGCTTCCATAAAGAAAGCAGAGGCTCTCAGGAAGCCTGCTTTGTATAGAGAACAGGTTTCAGAAGAGCAAGGAACAAGTCCTAACTTCAGAGAAGGGCACTGGGAGGGTGGTTCTGCTGCAATTCCCTGAGAGGACCTGGAATGAGAGCTTGAGGCAGGTCCTCCTGTCCAGGAGGGGCGAGAATGGCAGGGATGAGAAGCACAGTGACTCTGATCTTCAGCTTCTGAACAGAATCTGAAATCTTGCTGGTTCTGGAGCAAACTCAGTGCTAGAAACAGCGTGCCACCTCCTCTCACCCATAACTGGCACACGTGAAATCCTAAGACCCCTTGCTGTCCAATTTGCTAGATTCTAAAAACTTAAGGAGTTGGGATCAATGCTGAAGATTCTTTTTGTAGCTGGAAGAAGAAAAAGTAAGAATGGTGAGGAAAAGAGGTAGGAAGGCTTATCAGTTAGGAAGCCATACATATCCTGTGCTCACTGTTAAAGTTGATATTCTACATTCTACACACCTTCTTTTGCTTCCTAAAGTGTAAGCAAATCTCTGCACAGTGACCCCTGCAGGAAACTGCAAAGAATAAGACAGATTGATGGTGAGTAATCCTGCTTGGAAGGAGGCTCCTGAGGTCCTTTCTGGGAGCTGGAAAACCAGTGTGCTGCTGAGTTGTCAAGAAGGCAGGACCCACTGGCTTTGGGGACCCTGGGATGAACAGGAAAGTTCTATGTTAAGACGGGCTCCTAGCTGACAGCTGCTCCCCCCCCACCACCACCACCCAACAAACACCTTTCTGACTACAGTCAAATTTTCAGTAGAAAGACCAGCAAGCTATTGTATTGATGAGAGGGCTTGAATGACTGGAAGAATTTTGCAGTCCCTAGTCTGAATGATTCCTCTGGGTGTTCTTGTTCAAGCAGCAGTTAATTTGAAAACAATTAGCTGGTCACTCACTTCCTTGAGGCATAGCAAGGCTAGACAGGCTATCAGGTTGGACTAAGATCGCAGCACAACACTGAAGGATCTAGGCTGTTTCCAGGATGGGTCTGGGTTTGTACCGATGACAAGGGAAGTCCAGCACATTTACCCCTTATCATGGTAAACTAGCCAGGTATTTGCTTTACTTGCTCAGGCAGACTTTATTTTTGCTTCTGCAACAGGGAGACACTTCTAATCTTCACCACTAAATTGACTGGACACCTCATCAATTCATTCTTTTTCTCTTTTTTCCACTCTTCCAGGTAAAGGGCCAAATGGATCATTATGGCAAGTTATAGATAGGAAATCAGCCAAAGATAGAGATCAAAGAAAAGTCAATTTTTAATCAGCTAGCCAATATAATCTTTAGGGCTGAGATTCATTTCTAAAAAGAGTTTTTCTTTTCTGTCAATTACAGCCTCTCCCATACTTGTTTCCCCCTTACAGAGAACGAAAATGGCATGAAAAGCAAACTTCTTCCCACCCTTCTGAACCCTCACCCGCCTTTGCTCTGCAAACCACTTGGCTTCCATAACCACAAGGGTACACGTATGGGCTAAAAATCTGTCACCAGAAACTTTCTCAGTTCACTGCAATACTCAGTGAGATCTGGCAAACTCTCCCACATCTGGCCTGTTGGCAAGTCTCTGCAGAATTCAGCTGTGCCGGAACGAGGTCTGGGAACAGCTTAACAGCTTTCAGTGAGACACCCCTCTGGCTCGCTGACCTTGCAAATGTGAGGTGGACCTGGGTCATAAAAATAGCTCCTCCAAACACAGGTCTTATTTAGGTTTTTATACTTGTTTCTCATTTTCAGTGCTAAATCCTCAGAACTTTTGTTATAGTGTGGTTCCTTAGAAACTACCCTAGAATCCAGTATTCTGT